>NW_004797507.1:557974-559932 GCF_000002075.1 Aplysia californica
AGAAGACAAAGAATGGAAATAATAATAATAATGTAGAAATTTAAAAAAAGAAGATAAAATAACAATGAAATTGGAATACAAAAAGGCAATAAGAGTAAAACTAAAAACGGACAAGCAAAATAAATGGAAATAAAAATATGACACTGGACAGCGCCTTTCTTTGAATATACATGTATACGTAAAAAGGTTATCGAGTTCAAAAAGTAATTCACTAGGTAGAAATAAAAGAGGAAGGCTGAAAACATGAAGTCTGGGACGCATCAAGAGGCAGGAAGAAGTAGGTGGAAGAAAAATATCTGCTTTGGTTGAGAAAAAAATGAGGGTTTGGAGAAAGATGGAATAGGTTGATTTTGGGTGGGGGATGGGATAGGGGAGTGAGGGGGGGGATTTTAGACGGAGCATTAAGTCTTGAGAGCTGACTCCGAGCTCCTCTTGTTTAAAACTTGAGAGAGTACGCAAAAGTGTTTGGGGGTGGTGGGTGGTGGGATGGATTATCAAACACGGGAGGATTTTATTCGAAGCAACTTTGATTAGATCTACTTTCTGTCTAAGATTTACTATCATAGTGTTTGCAAAAAAAAGTGTTATAATTCTAGTTAAGACTTGCCATTTATTCTCAATACTGTAGTCATATTATGGGATGCCTTAAAAGAAGGACCAGGGCAAAGACTCAGTCGTCTTTTCAGAGATTTCTGCAGAATTTCAAGCAATTAAAACTTCAAATACGGGTCGTCTAAACGGTCAATTTGAAGAAAATCAATTAGCATTTTCGAGAAAAATGAAATTATAGAAACCTCAACAAAAATTGAGGATGATGCAAAACTTTACATCTTGAAAGCGTTCAGCTGCACGGGCGTGTTCGATCTGTTCTGGTTTCAGGACGAGAAGGGTAAAACCACAACTGTCATATCAGATGTATATCTGCTTATGATGAGAAAGTTTTGGGAAAGTTTTGGGCAAGAATAGGAGTTACGCTGTTGAGCATGCTTAGTTCCAGCGTGGTAGGGCTACACTCCAAACAACCAGAGTGCCCCCTGCATTGTTGCAAGAAAGGAGTGGTGAAAATGATGTAGGTTTAAAACGCCCCTATCAGTACTGTTCGGTTATTTAAGAGGCGGGACCTGCGAGTTTGACGTCCCTCTCCAAAAGGACTGAGCCAAGTGGGAAATTCGTGTAAAGTGCCTCACGATTACAAGTCTGGTGGCCTGACCACTAGGATACGGACGCCGCCAAAGGTGTGGGCAATGCCTTGTAAATCAAAATCTTACAGTTGAATGGTCACCGCATTTGTCTGACTTTAACACCATCGGCTATTTCCTGTGAGTTCTTTGTCATTTCGTTATGTAAACTTGAAAGCAATAAATGACTGTTTTATGTGATGTGGGCCTTGAAGACTGAATAAGCGTACATTTACAATTAGTGACTAAGTCTTGAGAAACATCCCGCATGCAATCGAATAATTGGAACTCAATGTCAGACAGGACGCCCAAATAGATAGATAGATGGCCAAAATATTACTTTTAAGGGCTTAAAACTTGATCCACTTACCACACCAGCATATACGGCCGTCCTTGTTGACGTCAGCCCTATGCACGATGCTGTGAGCCCGGAGTACGTGGTTGGGTGTGCCCTCTAGAGCTCGCGCGACGTGGTATCGGAAGGACTCAATCTCTGTCTGGCCAGCGATACAGCCGTCCTGGTCCTGGTCAAGGTTAGCTGTGTCCAGAATCAAGTGGTCACGGGCCGGACTCCGGGGAGGGAGTTTGGTGGTGGGAACAACTGATCCTGTAGGAGACGAGAAGGGTGGGAAGAGTTAATGATGATATTTTAGTGATCAAAGGAGGGGGCGTAAGTCAGACAGAGAGAGAGAGAGAGAGAGAGAGAGAGAGAGAGAGAGAGAGAGAGGGAGAGAGAGAGACAAAGAGAGAGAAAGAGAGAGAGAGGGGGGAGAGACAGAG
>NW_004797507.1:560032-562253 GCF_000002075.1 Aplysia californica
GAGAGAGAGACAGAGAGAGAGAGAGAGAGAAAGTGGTGAATGAGAGAACAAGAAGGAGGGCGATGGAGGAGAGAGAGAGAAATAAAATTTGAGTCTAAAGGAGGAGGTGGTGCTCAGGGTAGCTGTCGAGAGGTCTCAGATACCCACCAGGAGTGGGTTAAGAAAGGTTATAGAGATTTTTCAGGTACTCTTGCTTGGTCCAGACCAGCACTTGCGAACCTGGACGATTGGGTAATGTTGGTGGGACGTGGGACTCACCTACCCAGGTACTGACAAGTATTACTTACTGTCTTGTTTGGAAATGCATGTATGTGGGACAGTATGTATTTTACATGGACGTTTAGTTCGGACGTCCTGACTCTAAAACAAACATACATGGCTTGCAAGGGTTTAAAATCTTTACAATTTAACACCACACACAATCAATTCGGCAGGTCAATATAACACACTAAAGTCTGTTGCGGCACAACGGTGCCTGCTATTGCTACTTGATGCAAAATGTTGATGAAAAATACAAAGTTGCAATACAACCATTTTTATGACGTGGTAATTCCAACCATCTTCAATAAGACATATAACTAAGACGAAAGACCAAAACAAAATGAACAAAACGCTTTCAACAGTGTCTACCATCCTCACAGAACATATTATAATACTGGTCAAAAAGGCTCAAACTCTGTCAGCTGTTGTGACGTAGGTGTTTAAATCTACACCAATACTGGCTTAAGCTGACGAAACGTCTTTCTTTTCCACCGCAGTTTCGAGAAACAAAAAGTATTTTTTGTTGTCTGCGTAACATTTAAAAATAGCATTCTTCCGAAATTTAAATTCTAATTTATAAAAAAAACTAGCCCCAGTTTCACTTTCATTATTTCACACAAGAAGTGTAACAGATCAGGCTTTCGATTTCGCAAATAAAACATTTGGCTCCAAAAGGAACCCCCCCCCCCAAAAAAAAAAAAAACAACAACAACAAACAAACCTAGGCGTTAGGCCATATTACGGCTGAATACTGAATAAAGACAGTGGAGAATTATAACGAATCTATCTATGCTTTTCAGCCTAACAAATATATAAAATATATACAGATGCTGAATAAACCGTGTTGACAATCTGTTGTAATGGGACAATACCCACTATAAGTACAAACATATCGACAAGAACAACACAAATACAGTCGTATGTACACAGCACTTGTCTGCTATTATTATAATTTACATAAATGCTTTCAAGGTCGTTTACCGACCGACTTTTTAGCTGTGACTCGAAGATAGGACATACATATATACATGTTGGCACTTTAACTTAAAAAAGAGAAAAAACAAACAAACTGATTTTTCCTGCTACACTACCGCCCCATAAGTCCACCTCATTTTGACGTGTTCCTGGCACGTCACTTCCGGGACTAGTGGGGAATCAATGACAGCGGGAAAAAAGCAGACAAAGAAGGCGCGTGCAGGTTGCAGGCGGGAGACACGGAGAACAGAATAGCGAAACATCCGACAAGATGGAACTGTTTAATCATTCTCCGTCATGTACTTGGGTCCGAGACACTCTTAGAATCTATCTGTGACGTGCTCTTTTACAACGTTTGTGCGACGTAACGTTTGGCATCTCAGATATAAACGACCCGACGGCGACAAGCAAAGGGCATAACCTTCCCATCTATTAAAACCCGTTATAAAGCTTAATACTTTGTGACGTCACCGACTAATTGCATCTGTTTTATTTTTCTAGGGTGGGATTGGGAGTTCTTTTGGGGAGCTTCTTTGTCGCTAGTTGTTTTGAGGCTTATTTTTTTTCTGCAGTTTGTACCCTCAGTTTTAAATAAACGTGAGCACCCCCCCCCCTCCCACACACGCATACAATTACTAGGTGGGCACAGGAATCCTCCAATTTCGGGAATTAGAACCACCGTCAACCATGCTCGTTAAGCAGTCAGCAGGATACCTACAGAGCTAAAAGGACGAGCTCGATTGGAATCAAGTCAGGCTTTCATAACGACGTTGTCCTCATACGTCAAAAGAAGTCTAATCAGGAGACTCTTGACACGGGGAGGGGGGGGGGTCTGTGTTCCGCCCACTGCTCACGAAGTGATTACGTTAACTGGACAGCAGATGTCCCAACGGTACGCGCCCCAGAAGTGTACACCCAGTGGCCATTTGCAAGCTCGGTTTGGTTCGATTCGTTTTCTTTCGGTTCGGTTTGGTCGTCGACGCTA
>NW_004797507.1:562354-563949 GCF_000002075.1 Aplysia californica
GGGGGGGAGAGAAATACTACCAGTTTGGCAGACGCCGGACGAAAGCAAAGCTGACCTTCAAGAACAAATGTGAAATGTGCTGACAAAATGAGTTACTTCTCACGATCCAAGAAAGGAGATATCGGCTGAATATCCGCACTGGGGTCAGATTTATATATTTTCAATTGATTTCATTTTGTTCAAGTTCACTGTGTCTTTTTCTATTCCATGCTCACAAATTGTACAAACTTCACCTATCAAGTTGGTGTATCAATTTTCATAATGCTCAAATCCGAGAAGTTACTCATTTTGTCGGCACACCTCACAAATGCGATTGTTTTCAAGGCCGCCAGTCGGCGATCGGTTTGAGGCAGGGGTCTTTCTATAGTGTGCACTGAAGCCGACAGAAACCGAACCGAGCCGAACCGGGCTTTACTCTTACTCCAAACTAGCTGGCCACGTGCCTTCAGCATGACAGCTGAGAGCTTAGGGCTAAGATCATACACTTAAAATATTGCTTTCGACCATCACTACAGTCTTGCTACCACTGCGTCAATGTATTAAATAAATATGAAAATAAATTCCACTTGATTTACCCCTGAGGAAATTCGTTTTGTAATAGCGTGTATAAACCCACAAGTACATTAATACATGAATGCAGGAATAATACACACTATCACAAACTTAGACACTGTTCACAGCCCTGTTTTTGAGCTTGGTTTATCGTGTATTGCTGAATTTAAGGACACAAATTTCCGCGGCCCAAGTGACAACCCACCGAAACGCCGTGTCTTCAACTTCAGTATTTTATAACAATACACTGCCATCGAGACCTTCTAAAACAGTTGAATTCTTATGCAAATAACTTACGTTGCACATCCATGATTAATGTGAGATGAAAATCAAAGAGGGCAGAGGTGAAATATGTCTTTTAAGTGGAACAGTTTAAGACTGATTCACTTGACAAAATAAAATGTTCATAGACAATTTCCTTCTCCACGAATTCTTCTTTCCCACTGATCCCCAGTATTGCAGTTTTAGTGTCTCTTTTTCTCTGCAGAGCACACTGGTCAGCTTAGTTTTAAAACAAACAAATACAGAGAGCAGCGGGGAAAAGGTGTGTGTGTGTGTGTGTGTGTGTGTGTGTGTGTGTGTGTGTGTGTGTGTGTGTGCTCAGTCTACGCCTTGTTCTGGACCTGCGAGAGAGTACAAATTAGGTGCAAAGCGGTGCCTAGGCTTACTTCACACAACGCGTGAATGCACTAGAATAATAGAGACCATTCGATTTCACTGCTACTGCCTCATCCATTAGCCATACCCATACTGTCGCGGGGGGTGGGTGATGTGAGGGGGAGGAGTGGTGATTGTGATTCGTGACTTAGTTTTGAACGGGGAGCGAATCAGGAACCCTGCCCCCAAAATTAATGCCTGTAACAAGTATGGTCTGCCTTGAATACTTCTTATTCAGGAATTCTAGTGTCCTTATCTGTTGCAAGGAAAATGTGGCTTTTGTCTAGCAGTAACCTATTTCTGTTGCTAATAACGATGATGATGATGATGATGATGATGATGATGATGATGATGATGAAGATGAGGAGGAGGAGGAGGAGGAGGAG
>NW_004797507.1:571769-577895 GCF_000002075.1 Aplysia californica
AGACGATTATCTTTCTTTGTATGGTCATCGCGATAGCATGAGAGAGAGGGCAGCCTTGGCTTTTACGTAATGTAGAAGCTGATCTATTAAGGTCCGTAAATAAACATGCGTTAGATAATCATATGGTTATGTCATCAGCACATTGCCATACGGGTGTGGTCCGAGAAATAACAGAAGTTATTTAACAAGCGTCTGTTTTTAGAATTACTTCTGGTTGGGTCAAGGTTATACGAAACAATTTATTTATGAAGATAAGTACCTTTAATATTTTATTGATCCGTAGCTCGCGTGGAAAGATGTAACTATAACAATGAAAACTGTTTCATTTTGACCATACACAGAACCTGTATGGGACCACGGTACTGTGAATGATCTCAGGGCAAGTATAATATATTTAAATGTTCCAGAAAGTTTGGCTAGAAAATAGGCAGAGATCTACTTATTTACTCTCTCCCTATACCGTCAGGTACATAAGGCGGAGAGCAGTCGACGCCACGCTTGTATATCCCGGCCATTTTCTCCAATTACGGCACATCTAGGCTCTGGGTGATTGCATCATCTCTTATTGTGCCTCTATAACTTCCAGTTTGTTTTCCCCGTTTTCTCTTTTCAGTTGGTTTCCAATGCCCTGTCTGTTAGGGAAATGCCGTCTTCGGCATTCTCAGAACATGTCCCAGATGTCTCTTTTTTATTGTTGTGTTGATATCTTCAATTCCAGCTCTTTCAAACACTTCATTATTTGTAATAAATGTATTCCATTTTTAAAGTAAAATTCTTCGTAGACTGTTTGTTTAGAAGTTTTTTAATGTTCGTTGAATTGTTTGGTTTGTTTTCCATATCTCTGAACCATACTTCATTACATTCAAAATATTGCTGTTATTTATTATAAATTTCGTCTTCAATTAAGTGATCTTTGAATTCCTTATAGATTTTAATTTCACAAAAGCATGCATTTTTAAGTCTTTGGTTGACGTCGTCAAGACAGTCTGCATTTTTGGATATAATGCTGCCAAGGTACTTGAATTTACTAATGTCTGCAAGATGTTCTCTATAAAGAGCGATAGGCGTAGTTTCTGACGATTGTGGTAGTACTTCTGCTTTGGATACATTTATCATAAGGCCAACTTTTTCCGCAACTTTTGCTAGTTCGTCTCTTTTTAAAAAAATTGCATTTCATGTACTGTGGTGTTTGATAGGCAGATGCCATCTGCAAAATCTAGATCTCCTAAATATGTTCCATTTGTCAATCCAATGCCTGTTTCAAGGTATTTACTCTGTCTTATTACAAAATCGATCACAATTCCCAAAAGTATAGATGATAATATTACAGCTTTGTCTATACCTGTGTTTACTTCAAAAGGCGTAGATAGTTCCCCTTCAACTAGAAACTGCAGCTTGCATTGGCATGTAATAATCATATTATACAGATTTTTTTTTGTTGGGACACCATAAATTGCAAGACTTTTCCACTGGGCCGCTCGGTCGATGCTGTTAAAGGCTAGTTTAACGTTCACAAAGTTCAAGACAATTGGGACATTCCATTCTTTGCTTTGTTCTACGATATTTCTCAGAACAAACAGTTGAGGTGTACATGATCTCCCTGGTCGAAAACTCTCCTGCTCCTCTCTTAGTATCTCATCTATTGCTGTTCAGATACGGGACAAGATAAGAGCGCAAAATGTTTTTCCAGGCACTGATAAAAGCGTTATTCCTCTCCAATTGCTGCAGTCTTTTAAGTCCCCTTTTCGGGTAGTTTTATTATATTTCCCTTTCTCCATTCCAAGTGCGAGATTTCTTTTTCAAGACTTTCGTTAAATAGCAAAAGTAATGTCCCATAACCTTCTTTTCCAATCGTTTTAAGCATCTCAGCGGTAATTCTATTGTCCCCTAGACTTTTGTTACTTTTCATTTTTATGACAGTTGTTAAGGGCTGGTGGGGCACCTAGAAATCGTGTTTTGGGGTCAAATTTTGCAAATTTGGGTTTATTACATATTATAGTACCAGGACATTTCCCGAACAATGTCCAGAAACGTACGTAAGCCTTGCTACACCCTAAAGCTTTGTGTGTTTTTTTGGTCAGTTTTTTTTTCTGCGAAAGGACATGTTTTCTAGCAATTTCTTACCTGTATCGGCTGTTTTCTCACAATTCTATTTCTTCACATATTATCCCATTTTCTGCTCTGTTTCTTGTTCAATTTCAATGTAACTTTCACAAGAAACCAACAATACCTAGTTCTAAATTTTGCCTTTTTGAAATTTTGATTCAAGGAGTAGTTTTTGAATTATGGACTTAGAAAGTATGAATTTTCCACTTTTTTTCACTTTTCTTGCAACATCCCAATTGTAAGTGTCGTAAAATAAAAACTAAAGCATATATCAAAAATTCAACGAGCCAAATTTAAGAACTACATATTTACTGTTGGCATGCCAAATAAGAAATGAGTCGGTTAATAAATAAGGGAATAAAATGGGATTGAAAAAGGTACACAAAATCCAATATGGCCGCCGTTTCCATAGCAACCGATTCACAATATACTTTTTGAAGTATTGATTAAAAATGTGCGACCCGTACAACCATAAACGGACAAAACATACTCTTTTTTATTCACAGAAATTTCAAGATAAAGATGCTTTTTGTCAGTGTAATCATTAAAAAAACCCAACCCACAACGTTCTTCCGAAATTTAAAAGCCTCCTTTTAGATTAAAAAACTAGTCACAGTTTCACTTTAATTTTTCACACAAGTAGGGTAACTGATCAGGTTATCGATTTCGCAATAAAAAAATAAAAAAATTGGCGCCTAAAATATAAAACAGGCGTTTTGTCAGCTTAGGGCGTTGTAATTATCGTTAGTGACCTCAGCCCGAGATGCTCCCGATTGAGGAATCAATCTGTTTAGATAATGCGTCACAAACCGATCCCTATTGATCTTCGCACTGCTCATCTCTGATCACTTTCAGGCGGCGAGTTGTTGAAAAATGTGTATAGTTCTCGCCTCCACCCCACCCCCGCCCCGGCCCATGCCCCTTAATCGCATTCTCTCTATCTCTCTTTCTTTCTTTCTTCCTTTCTTTCTTCCTTTCTGTCTTTCTTTCTTTCTTTCTTTCTTTCCTTCTCTCTCTCTCCATCTGTCTTTCTCTCTCTCTCTCTCTCTCTCTCTCTCTCTCTCTCTCTCTCTCTCTCTCTCTCTCTCTCTCTCTCTCTCTCTCTCTGCCTTTCTCTGTCTTTCACTCTCTGCTTCTTTCAGTCAATATGTTTTAAAATCGTATCTATCTCTCTATCACAATCTCAAATTCTCTCTGTCTCTCTGTGTATCTATGTATCTATGTATGTATGTATATATGTATGTATGTATGTATCTATCTATCTATCTATCTATCTATCTATCTATCTATCTATCTATCTATCTATGGAAAAATGAAAGTGCACATATTTTAGATAGCAACAGCTTAAATTAATAGTAAGTCAACAGTCGCCAAACTGGGCATGGAAACTGACCTGAGTTGTTTTTATTAGTTGCATGAAGTTGCAGCAAAACTTCTCGCTCGTCAAATAAAAAGAAAATGACTAATAGCGAGTGCTAGGAATGCTCCAGGCTGAAGTACACAACGAGACGTGGCGCAAAGGCTCAGCCGCCACAGAAACAGCACTTGTGTCGGGCGAAGCGCCTGGAACGACCGACCAATGATCGACCTAGAAGTGGTAGGCCTCGGATCACAACGTAGAGACAAGACCGACACACCCATCGCTCTCATCTCCAGATCATATCGCTACCTTAGAACTACAACGTTCTGCCCGGCATAATTTTTTTTGCCGTTTTGAGTTACTTGATCTATGACCATGAGGTCAGAAACCAAATACTGTAATTATATCTGCTCTATCAAAATCGGAAGATTATTTGGAGTCTTTATCAAGATATTCAAAGAACTGCATTCGAAAAAACTTCACCTTTTGTGAATGTTTTTTTTAATTTGAAATGTTTCAAAACTAGTCACTGAGCAGATAGAATTTTGTAATTCTAGGGTAGAGATGTAACGTCCTGTATCTCCGACCGCACACAATATCCCTGGATTAAGACCGATCTCAGCAAGAACCGTGAGATGAAGAATCGTATCCGGGAGAAAAAAATCGAGACCGTACAAACAAGCTTTCAGGCTCCATCTTCATAAACTTCGCAGGGCTCGACAAATTTGGGCGACGAGCCATTTAATTATACAAGCATTAGCAAGGGGGCTGTCGTGGCCGAGACGTTACGATGCTAGCCTCTCATTCAATAGGTCCAAGGTTCGAAACTTGACAGCGACGGAAAATTTAATGTTCTCCTTTCATCTCCTTTTCTGCTCTCTAAACATGTTCTGTCGTCTGCTTTCGTCTCCACTTTCTGCCCCCATCCCACCCCATTTGCCCCCTCCTCTGGGCTCCTGACTCTTTCTGCTGCCTTTCTACTGCTACTCCTTTGCTCCTTCCTACTGCTGTCATTCGCCACACCTATGATCTTAGGGTAGGTAAGATCTAACTCCTAGCCTTCTCGGATAAGGGCGAAAAACATCGGAGGTCCCGTGTGCAAGCTGGGCACATTAAAGATTCCTTGATGATCCAAAATCGTTAAGAGAAGGCTTCAGCCGCCACCCGGGCAGATTTCAAATTTAATTCCTACCAAACTGAAAATGTGTCCCGCGCGCTCAAACTCGTATGACCTTATGCAGTTGCGAGCGCCGTAAAACGCTTTCCAAAGTAAGAACAAACACATAAACGAAAAACATTTACTGCAGAAGTGTTCTGTTCACAGACAAGCTTCGATTCTACTTCCAGGGAAACGATGGAAGGCAACTATCAAACCAGCCCCAAGCGTTAGATAAACAGGAGCAATTGCTAGAAGGAATGTGATTGCAGATCCCCCAACAGTTTATCCAACGACTTCTCTTTTCCATTGGCGGACGGTGTCAATCAGCTGTCAACGTGTTGAGTGGTCACGTGTCGTACTGTTTTGTGACAGTGTGCTACTGAAAGTCTGGAACCTAAGATAAAAAACGACCTGCGAGATGCGAGATTTTTAAAAAGAGGTGTCAACAAAACCAAATATGGGACATGATGAGAAACAACAGAATCAGAGAAAATATGGGAACAACACCTGTCCTCCACTACATTCAGAGGCAAACAATCAGCTGGAGTTTCTTTCGGACAACTGACACTTATGGCACCTCACTAGCTTGCCAGTAAAGCGTACTACTATAAAAGAATATGAGGGTACAAGGCAAGAGGAAGACCAAGGAAGACTTGGATCGGAGGTGTGAAGGATACCCTGAAAACACACAACATACCACCCAGCCCGGCCATCCAACTTGCTAGAGACAGAAAGCTCTTTCTCCCCTCTACGTTCTAGAGGAATAAGAGGGAGGATAAAGTAAAGTGCTGCTAAAATCCTGATGTGTATTTTTGTGTATTATATCTTTGTATATTATATTATGTAGTTGTATTTGACAGCCGATCTCTCTCTCTCTCTCTCTCTCTCTCTCTCTCTCTCTCTCTCTCTCTCTCTCTCTCTCCTTCCTCTTCACCCTCCCTGTCTCTGTGTCGACTTATGGACGCACAATTGCTGTCTTGTAGATGATTAGCCTAAGAATATTCGAGAAATGAACTGGTTTCTATAACATGCACTCTTTCTTTCTTTCTTTCAATCTATTTCCAATAGCGGTCTTTCAATCATGTTCTCATCACGGCCATGTGGAAGCTGTTGTGTTATCATCGTAGTCACACTCAAACGATGTATAGCAATCAGGATCCCCGCCCCCCGTGACAACCAACCTATTACTTTGTTGTCTGGTGTATTATAATCATCACCTCCAGGAGTCGGGGAAAGTAACTTACTTACAGATGTGAGTGTAGGTGATCATAGGCTAGGAGGGTACAAATAAACTTGAGCCCGGGGGCTCTTGACAATAATTATTAGTGGTCTAGAGGTTAAGGTGTTCGCCCCCGTCGTTCAATAGGTTGCTAGTGTGAATTCGGATAGCGACGGAAAATTTTCTGTTTCTTAACACTTTTCTCGTTTCACGTCTTTTCCTGCTCTCTAACAATGTTCTGTCGTCTGCTTTCGTCTCCACTTTCTGCCCCCACCCCCTCAC
>NW_004797507.1:578330-582749 GCF_000002075.1 Aplysia californica
CTCTGTCTGTCTGTCTGTCTGTCTCTCTCTCTCTCTCTCTCTCTCTCTCTCTCTCTCTCCTCCCGTCTCTCTCTCTCACTTGCTCTTTTACCCCGCCCTCTGTCCAAGAAGTCTTAAAGGCAGTTGCTCTTTATTTCAATAACTTCAAAAAATAGAAAATTGGCATTTTTTCCCGACTGCGTGACGGATTTTTTTCTTTCTATTCTTTGTTCTTGAAATAAAGTGTAGTTTCTAAATATAAAAGTTCTCAAAAACATTAATTGGACATTGTCACCCAATTATTCGTGGGTGACGTTGACTAAACTAAGATGGCCTAAAACAGACAGAGCTCGATATCCTTTGTTGCTGCCCTAAACGCCAGATGGCGTAACGGGTAGACAGTAAGTAGGTACCCAAGAAAGATAGGTTTGACTCGATTTGACTCGACATCAGAGTGTAAAGAGCATAGAGCCTGCTGCTGAGCAGGGATATGCGCTATACAAATGCTATCTATTATTATTATTATTTATCGAGCCGTCGGCAAGCTCTGCACGTTGTTGCTGTTGCCAGGACATTCAGTCTTTCCTTACTTTAACTTTGAGCTTCCTGGAAACAGCAGAAACGCGTGGAGCATGCTGATGGCTCGATCTCTTTTATTTTGTGTTAAATGTACCATCTTTTTTCGGGTGACAGTGATCAATAAATGTTGTTGCCGTTGTTGTTTTTTTTACAAACAAAGACCCAAACTTCATTTAGAAAACAAATAATTGAGGAAATCCGCCATAGGTTTGGGGGAAAATGCCAATTTTCTTTTTTTTTAAATGTTGGTGGCGTGAACACTATTTGAATCACCAAAATGTTATTTTTATTAAATGACCTACTTTTTTTACTACCTGGTATTACTCACGTGAAAGGAAAAGCGCAAAAACTCAAATGATTGGATTTTTTTTACGCAGTCAAAAGTGGTGGCACATTTCCTTTGATCCCCAGAATACTTGAAAAAACGGTTTTACAGGAATCCCCAAATGACTGTCACTCCAACATCGTGTGATTCAAACAGATTAATGTCTAACTTGAAAATACAATGAAGAAAAAAAAAGCTAATCTGTAATACCAGAGATCCGGCAAACGCTGCTGGAAAGAAACCTGTAAATACTTTGTATATCGACAGACTGAAGGGCTTATAGAAATCGAATGCCCACTGGATCGGAAAAGTAAAGTAAAAATAAAGACCAGAGATCCAATACTCCAATACTGCGGTCGTCTGGACAATTTCAATCGTATTTCAGAAAATGACGGATAACGCTGTATTACATTTCACTCGTATGACTTGCTCTGCGGGCAATGATTAGAAAAAGCAATTTGATTTTTGGACTCGTGTTATTTCAAATTTCGATTCCTCGTTCTCTTGCACCGTCTCTCCGTCTCTCTGTCTCTCACCCCCCCCCCGCCCCCCCCCCCCCCCTCTCTCTCTCTCTGTCTCTCTCTCCTTCTCGCCCCCCCCTCCTCTCTCTCTCTCTATCTGTCGGTCTGTCTGTTTGTCTGTCTGTTTGTCTGTCTGTCTGTCTGTCTGTCTGTCTGTCTGTCTGTCTGTCTCTCTCTCTCTCTCTCTCTCTCTCTCTCTCTCTCTCTCTCTCTCTCTCTCTGTCTGTCTGTCTGTCTGTCTGTCTGTCTGTCTGTCTGTCTGTCTGTCTGTCTCACTCTGTCTCTCTCTCTCTCTCTCTCTCTCTCTCTCTCTCTCTCTCTCTCTCTCTCTCTCTCTCTCTCTCTCCCTCTCTCTCTCTCTCTTATTCACCCTGTTTCCGTCTGAGAAAAAAAGGATAAGATGTATCAACCTGTAAATTTCACAGTGATGGGATAGGAAGTATGAGCTATTAAGTGCAAGTTTCAGGGAATAATATTATGAGCTATTTAACATTATATACGTTTTCAACATCTGTGTATGTGTGTATGTATTCTCTTCGTAAAAAGCAATTTCTGGAAATTTAAGAGGATATAAAGGCATTAGACTGGTATTGTTGAATGTGTTTCATATTTTAAAAAAAAACAACCTTCGAGTGTTTTAATAGTTTTAGTTTAGTATGGGGTTAACGGCGCTCGCAACTGCTTAAAGTCATATGAGCGCGCAGTGTTTTGATAGTATAATGATTCATCAATCGCCATAATACCAAAGGTGAGGCAGTGTGGTGGAATCAGGCTCTCGTCAATGTTTGGGCATGTAGAGTTATTGGTATCACCTTAAAGTTTATTTACTTGTCTTTATTCGGATGGAAAAACATATCCATTTATCTTGAATACAAGTCGAAATATTTGTGAAAGAAGGAGGTGGGGGTCACTTGTTTTCAGAGGTAAAACTAGTGAGAAAATGGCCGCAAAGATTAGTTATTTCCTTAGCTTAAGAGTCCGTGGTAACTGAAAATGTACATTTTTGTGCCTTTATTCAACGCTTTTCAGAAAAATCCACACAGAAATGAGTTCTTTAATGGGCATGAAAAGTATTGAGCCAAAAAACAAAAATTTGATAAAAATTCACAAACCTGCGGAAAAATGCAAGTTGCTTCACTTTGATTATTTTGACGAGAGCCTGATTCCACCACTCTGCCTCACATTAGGATCTCTACTAGATGAGAATCTTTGATAATACATTGGCGCTCGTAGTCTTGTGGTTTGACTATTGACCCCCCATCGTGAGCTCGTGGGTTCTGGGCAGAAAGTGAAGACGAAAGTAGATGACAGAACACGTTTAGAGAACACGAATGGAGATGAAAGGAGAAAAATTCGGAGCAAAAAAAAAAAGAAGAAAGATCCGTCCCTGTCAGGTTTCGAACGCGGAACCTATTGAATGACAGGCGATCACCGTACCTCTAGACCATAAAAAACCCCGTTTAAGACTTTTGGGGTTCAGCTCAGTTGGACAGTGAGTCATTTTGAAAGGCACTTTTTACAAACTTTCCCATTTAGTTCGGTCCTATTGGAGTTGGACGTAAAATTCGGGAGCGTGCCTCTTTAGAAAAAGTATTTGTTTAAAAGACAATAATATAATGGACTTTTTCTATAAGGTAATATGATTCTATTTCTTCAAAACAAAAGACGCGGAATGCTTAACGACGGCGTTGTTCTGCTTCACGACAATGCAACTGCTCACAAGTCTGCACAGACCCAAAACCTTCGGATGGGAACAGTTGAAGCACCCATCGTACAGCCCAGACCTGATTCCGAGTGACTTTCATCTGTTCTTGCATTTGAAAAAGTTTTTGGCCTGGCAGGACTTCGACTCAGACGCTGATCTCACAGGAGAGACTGGACATTGGCTGACATCGCAGGCGACAGCTTTCTACTATGGGGGCATTCAGAAGCTCGTCCCACTTTATGACAAATACCTCAACAGTTCTGGTGACTACGAGGAGAAGTAATCATGTATGAGGTATTCTAAAATTAATGGTTTTGATTGGGAAAATGATTTCTTTTACAATTTTTAAAACGGTACTTACTTTCTCGACGTCCGTCGTATTATACTTTCTCTTTCCTTTGAAGAAGACGTAAAATTGGATTGATAATCAAAAGAATAATATTTTCATCGCTTGAAATCAGTTACAGCGACTGATTTATTGCAAATTATGTGTCCATGCATTATACCGGATGCGCCTGAGTCTTAGAATTTGAGAATGATGCAGAATTGTCTCTAGATTGTTGAAGAGGGGGCAATTCTTTTTCACTACATATTATTTATTTGGGAGTTGTTCTTACGGCTACGAATAAAGATATTGATAACCTCCATAACTGATTATAATGTACGAGAAATTGTATATGTCATAGCTGATTATAATGTACGAGAAATTGTAAATGTCCTTGAATGAGTTCATAATCTTGTCAGCATTTTCTTTAAGTTTGGGGATATTTGGAGAAATCTACATCCCGAGAAAGCAGAAAATGACAATTTATTATATGAAAAGGCTGCATTGTGTTCATCCCACTCGAGCACACAAATTACTCATTCAACTTAAAGGATTCTTGTCTTTTGTAAGATCAATAAAACCCCGCTGTCGTGCACGAGATTCCATTATGGCTGAGAGGAAATTGTACACATCTTTTTTTTTCATATTTGGGACATGAGGGAGAAATGATGAGTGGGGGTGGGGGGGTAATGTTCCCTTGATTTCTAAAGATCAAATAACAAGAGCTGAGTGTGAGTCTGTTTCATATAATGAAATTAATGATTGCCAGTTCTGTTCAGAGCGCGGAAAATGTTCCTTTACCAACGTCCAAATGCTGGCGTGCGGATGTGATCTGCAGGAAGATATTAGTTCTGGAGAGCGTACTATTAGTATGAGTTCGTGTGATCGAGCATGTGAATGTATGTGTGTGTGTGTATGTGTGTGTGTACGTGTATGTGTGTTTTTGTGTGTGTGTGTGTGTGTGTGTGTGTGTGTGTGTGTGTGT
>NW_004797507.1:584270-587355 GCF_000002075.1 Aplysia californica
CCCCCCCCCGTAATATTACATTGTTCGCTTACAATACTAATAATACGATATTAGTATCGCACAAATCCGTGTTACAGTCATTGTTCCATGCGTTTTACACTATATTCTTGAAGAGCATGTTTTATGTTCCGCTCAATTTACATATCGGTGCATTGCGCTAGGTGGTGTTTTAACGATCGTATAATTGCGCGGCAATCTTAAGATTGAGAAGCACCTTTTAACGATCATATAATTCACTTCCATCTTTATTCTTTTACTCACATCAAGGAACATTCATGCGTATTTTCAAAAGTCCAAAAATATGAAAATTAAAATTAGATATGAAACTGAAGAGCTCACAAGAATGATACAATTATATAATCGTTAAAACGCGCAGTGCAATCTTAAAATTGCCCCACAATCATAAGATTACCAGGCAATTATACGATCATTGAAACGTGCAGCGCAATCTTAAGATCAGTAAATTGCGCGGAACGTATACACAGATGTCTTACGAATGCACATAATATGCAGTTCTACTTTTACCAAAAAAATAACTGAGTAGATCATTCAAACAAAATATTGCATACACTCTTTCTTACCAATATGGAAAAAAATGGAGACTCATGTCAATTTCAAAAGCACCTTAATTACAAATAAAACAAATTACAGAGGAATTCGGGACCGAAACAAAGTTTTGACTTTGAGCAAAGTTGACTTTATCCAATTTGTAGGCCTACTACTCGCCATTGAAAATTGAAGATGACAGCTACAAAATTACAAAGTACCTGGTAACAAGATGGTAGCTCAATTTCAGTGAGTGTAATTCTGAAGTTGTCACCAAAATAAGAGATAATGAGTGAATAAAGTAATTGGAGGTGTGTACACCACTAGCCCAGGACCTAAATATCTCTTCTTAAATTAATTCATTTTGGGATTTAGCCCCAAATTGTTGACTTTACGCAAGGTTAACACTCAAGCGGTTGACTGTACATGTATCAGAAACACAATTATTTAAACAAAGAAGGTGAAAAATGGGACGACAGTGAGGTGTTGACTGTATATATAAGCAAGAGTTAGTTGACGTTATCAGGATTCCATTGTATTTGTTACTACTGATCATTAGGCTTAAAACAAAAAGTGAAATTAGTTCTCATCAACAAAGGCAGTGTTCATCATTATGTCAAAAAATATTTTAAAAACAGGGGCATCTGTTGAGCTGTTTTCCAAATATGGGTCCTGTTCCAACTTCCTGCTCTGTCTCCTCTTCCTTCTCCACTTCCATTTCTTCCTGTGTAAAGCCCTGTGCCTCTTCAGTGGTGCAATACGTGTACTTGGGAAATATTTTCCCCATTCCTTGTGACCTCTGCACACCATGCAGCCTTTCTTGACCAAGGTCATCCTTTTTCCCCTTGTTTTTTTTTCCACCTAACAAAAGTGTAATATTACATTGGTTCAAGACCCCCACCCTTTCTTACGCTTTTCTTACTAGAGCCAAAGACCCCCCCCCCCCTTTCCAGGTGTAAGATTATATTTGAACAGCCCCTGATTGAAATTAGTACATCGACATTTTATGTGAAGTTTGTATAATTTGTAAATATGGAATAATAAAATACACAGTATACTTGAACGGAATTGCATCAATAAGAAATCTATCAATCTGACCCTAGTGTCGATTTTCGGCAGACACCTCCGGTCTTGGGTTACGAGAAGTATCTCATTTTGTCCTTACGATTCACATATTATAGTGTTAAATTAATATTTTACTTACAAATAATATAAAATTGTCAAAGAATTGTGAATCGCCGTAATCAGGTTTAAATTTTACGCACTGATGAAATGACCCATTTTGCAAATGTAGAGTCCCTGGCTTGACATGCAATGAAGTTCCAAATCAAAAGTTTAAAAACATATGTGTCCTTCTGTTATAGACGAGGAATGTTGTTTGCTCTGGTGGAGACCCCATCTGCGAAAGGACCATGTGTCCAAGACTGAGCGCAGGATTGGTTGCACGATGCCCACCGTTTGGCTGCTCCCAGATGCTCCGCGCTATTCACCGATCGGCGCGATTGCACTGCGCGTTTTAACGACCGCACAATAAAATTATTGTATCATTCTTGTGAGCGTTTCAGTTTCATATGTTACTTTTAATTTTAATTTTAACTGTAATTTTAATTTTAATTTTTATATTTTTACATTTTTGAAAATATATGTGATTGTTCCTTGATGTGGGTAACAGAATAAAAATGGAAGTGAAGTTTTAAAAAGTATTTCACAAATATAAAATATTAACTTCAGATTGCCGCGCGATTATACGATCGATTATCTGCTCATATGAGAAGTAATATTAATTTTTCAAAACCTGCCTTGCATTGTTGCTCGAACTACTTCGGGTCTAGATCTAAGTCTATCGGCAACGAAATTTGTTTTGCGAAGCCGATCTGGAATTCGGACAATAATATTTGTCTGGTGGCATCCAGGTTGCCTTGCCACATATCGAGTGCTACAGCTAACAGAGACCATTCCTACACCCCGGTTTCTCATTAATGTTTTGTATAATATAAATGTGCTATTTTCCACCCTTGGGTTCATTAGTGTGTTTCTCCAATCAGCGGTACATCTGAGAGTATCAGTTGTCGCCACTACTGTCGCCGTTGTTAGTGTTGTTGTTGGTGTTGTTGTTGTTGTTGTTATTGTTGTTGTTGTTATTGTCGTTATTGTTGCCGCTACTGCTGTTTCTGCTGTTGTTGTTATTGTTGTTGTTATCCTGACTATCTTACAACACTGAAAGTGGCTTTAAATACCATACAATTACACTGTTAGTACTTTGTTACTGTTGGTGTTGTTTTTTTTGAGTTCGCTTCTCCCAACGAAGGCAATTTTGAGGATAGAGTACTCTAGATTTAGGCTGAGTGAAAATATTCTGGGGGGATAAATGACAAATCTCTCTACTTTCCGCTGCTATGGTAACATGACCTTTATTGGGACTTTTCTGATGGGCTCAACTCCCAGTGCGTGTCGGCTATCGGCGCTTCACAGATCAATCAAATATACAGGCACGAGGTAGAGAAAGAGAGAGAGAGAGAAGGGCGGGAGCGAGAGCGGG
>NW_004797507.1:587935-592157 GCF_000002075.1 Aplysia californica
GGGGGGGTAGTTAGGCAGGCAAAGTAGAGTGACTGACACCCATACACACACAGACAGACACGTAGAAAGCAGCACAATGAGTTGAGGGTGGAGGCGGCAGCCGCTAAAGTAGGTCACATAACCGTTGTATTTCTCATACTATGTATGTGGACAATGTAATCACTCTGAAAAGCCCGAGTTCTAATCAACACACACAACTTCCTACTTCCCCTCTTACGTTTATTCTATGCCATAATGCCACTGTCTAAAACAACCACCTGTCTTCTCGACAATGAGTGGTTGTCTTGTACAAGTTTGACTTTACTTACATTTTCACAAGCATATTAGATTTACAAATGACTGGCCTAGCAAGCCGACGGCGGAAAATTACTGCTACGAAACAACCAAAGGAGAAAACACGGACATATTCAAACAGAAAGTTCTATATACCAGCAGCAGAAGCTCAGTAAGAACGAAGGATGGCAAACAGGTTCAAAGTAATATCTGGAGTACGACAGAGATGCGTTCTATCTCCCCTCCTGTTTATAATATATGTGGACACAATAACGCAAGACGCAAACCAAAGCCCAGAAAACCTACATAAATTTCTGTTCCCAGACGACCAATGTCTTATTCATCATGATCAAAAAAGCCTCCAAAATCACACTACCGAACTCAATAACAGCTGTGAAAAATTCAACATGAAAATAAGCACATCAAAAACAGAAGTTATGAAAGTGAGCCGAAACCATAGTCCCCTGAACATCCATGCCAATAGTAAACAACTGAAAAAGGCGAAAGAGTTTAAATATCTTGGCAGCACTTTTTCTGAAAACGGGTCCATAGACAGAGAAATAGAAATGCGAACTCAAAAAGCCAACACTGTCACCTACCAGCTTGGGCCCCTCCTATCTCATCCAAACATCTCCACGGGCACATAGAGGCAGCATATTACCTCAATATTCAAACCGACATTATGTTATCAGTGCCAGACCTGCACTTAAAGCAAAACCCATGAAAGCAAAATCACCGCATGCGAAATTAAATGTCTCCGCAAAACCCTAACATCACAAGACGAGACAGGCAGAGAAATGAAGAAGTAAGAGCAGCTATCGGCACTGAGTCCTGCCTGCGTTACATAGAAAGACAGAGGATAAAATAGTTTGGCCACCTGTTACGCATGTCACCTGACCAGCCACCCTCAAGTGCCTACAACACCAAGCACTCAGGCTATAAAGGAAGAGGAAGGCCACTCAAAAGGTGGATCGAGGGTGTTAAGGAAACTTTAAGAAAACATAACATGACAACTGAAAGAGCTGCGGAGCTGGCCTACCATAGAAAACTGCATATCTCCTCGACGCTTAACGGCAACAGAGGATGAAAAAGTAAAAAGTAAAAGTGAAAGTAAGCAAAGATTTCCATACGTGCACAGACTTCCACAAATGTATACTCCAAGAAAAGTCAGAGAAGGAGCCAAGCCTTTTTTTTAATAAATGGTGACTGATAATGAATAATTACGTTCGTTTGTTTAAACCCCTCGTCAACACTTTCAAACTTATTTTAGAGGTGGAACCAATCCAACCGGAAGTCTGTCTGAGACAAGTAGGTGGAGAGTCATCCACACACGCGGCAACATTCATAGTCTTCGGAATTAAATAAAGATCTTTTGGTCTGAGAAGTTTCTCATTTTTTGCCGGAAACTCCTTGCCCGAGGACCTCAGAGAAGTAAGAAATCCTACTACATGAACGTTGAAACGATTGCTCAACACTCATTTGTTTCATTCTTTGTTGGGTCCTGATATGTCTTGTTTTACTGCTATCCTTGGGTGCAGGCGTATAATTAATGCATTGTTGAGAATGTTCTTGTTTATGCGGTTGGAGTGGTTTCTTGTTACTGTGAAAAGTTTTATCTTCTTGTGTGAATGGAGTATTATGCTCAGTGATCTCGTGATCAATGTAAATCCCCCAGGGCTTATACTCATAGTATGGGATAGAGCGCTATATAAATGCAATCTAATTATTATTTGAACCAGATCCAGCACCACCACAGCCAAGCAAGAGGCCAACCGGGGCATCCCCGTGTATCCTTATAGTGAAACAATGAATTTGCTGTAGGTTTCGGAGTTAGATTCCCGTTCATCCATTTTAAAACGCTATCACCCCCCCCCCCTAACACACACACACACACACACACACACACACACACACCACCCCCCCAAAAAAAAAATAATTAAAAAAATTCCAGGTGATCATGACGTTTTACCCTTCGTTATTCCGCTCTCCCAGCTGCAAGAGAATGCTAGATTATCGCTGGAGGCGGAATATGTGTATTATAAAATAGCATAACTTACAAAAACTCTGTGTATCCTCAGGGGACTTGGATTGTAAATGGAATTGAATCGGCTAGCAAAAAGAGAAATAAGTCGCAGAAACCTTTCGTCGCAGCGGATACAAGTATGACGAGGCTTGAGTTTGACACTCCTTCCTGAAAGGTTATTCAGGAAAGGAATTTCTTGGTAATTGGTACATATTGTTATTTTGAATGTAGGTTGGTGTCGTTGTTTTTTTTTACCTCCATCTATACAATTTAGACTATTTGTAAAGCATCATGGTGAAATCAGGCGCTCGTCAAAATAATGTAATTACAGGAACCTGTATTTCTCTCGCCGTTAGGTAATTTGTTCTTTATGCGAATTCTTTTTCTTTCATTTTTAAAGCTACATAATTTTTTATGTCCATTTAAAAACAAATTTATTATGTCACGTATGTATTCTACTGAAAATCGTTGATCAAAGGAATAAAAAAAAAAAGTAAACTTGCAGTTTCAATTTTAGAAGTCGGCAAACTTTGGTGGTCATTTCTCGCTAATCTTTCATCAGACACAATTACACTGTCCTATCTTCTCAGTACCTCGTTTTTGAGAAATTTGAACTAAAAATATTAGCGTTTCACAAAACGTCAAGCTTTTCGTCAAGCTTTTTCGAATGCAACTGCTTGAATACCTTGATAGCGACTCCAAGTAATTTTAAGATTTTGATAGAACAGATAGAAAATTTGTTTATTTCTGACCCCATGGTCTTAGAAACTCAAAACAGTCAAAAAAATTATGTCAAAGAGAACATCGCAATTCTGAGGTAGCGTAGAGTCTTCGGCACCGTCCTGCAACAAGATCTCAACTGAACAGAAGAACGGAAGACAAATCCACTGGAAAATATCAGTGACGTCATTTAAAGTACGTAAAGAATGATTTTATGAGCATTAAATCCTTCTCGGTATTAACAGGGACATCATAATGCAGTCTCTGATGTTTGTAAATGTCTTACGCTTCCATTAAACTAACGCCAGAAATCAGAATATCATAATGTTTTACAATCTAATAGAGGCAGCAGCAGTGATGTCATATTGCATTGTAGATTACTCATTAAAATTGTAAGATTTCATTAGGATCATAGTAGGGATTTCATTGCGCTCTCTGTAAAAGATTGAAGACCTGATTGTTTTATGATCCCATATCGTGGAAATAACAGCGACGTCATAACCTGTAAAAGATTGAAGACCTGATTGTTTTATGATCCCATATCGTGGAAATAACAGCAACGTCATAATAATATGACAATGTGTAAATCATTGTAAGGCTTTTACGCTTCTCTGAGGTCATAGTGTTTGCGTAATGTTGCAGTTTAAAAATGTGACGCATTGTATTGAAATAATACAATTGAAAAAATAATGTAATCGAAGTAAAAAGGCCTTTTTTGGCCAGTTTGACAATTTTTATTGAATATTTGAGGGGCGGGGTTGCTCAACACCTATTATGTCTATATAAAAACACATTTCCAGGTGAATTTAACTGAAAAACGTTGAAGGCTCAAAATATGGAATTTTTCAGTTTTCAAGGACTCTAAAGCTATTGAATTACCAAACGTTGAAGGCCAATTTCTCGCTACTTTTACCACTGAAACCAGGCGACCCCCATCTCCTTCTATGGCAAATATCTCGACTTCAATTCAAGATAGATAGGTTCTTTTTTCATTGAAAACTAGTTAAACGGATGAACTTTACGATGATGCCAATAACTCTACAAGCCTATAAATTGACGAACGCCTGATTCCACCGCGTCGAAACACAAATGATTGTTAATGTTCCCCGCACCCTTTGAGGTCAGGTCGTATAACAGGGCGAACCGAAAGTAAGACACCAGACAGAAATAATTAATTGAAGAACAGGGAAAAGAAAGGAGCCCCAA
>NW_004797507.1:595019-600185 GCF_000002075.1 Aplysia californica
ACAAAGAAGCACACACACACACACACACACACACACACGTACACACACAAACACTCACACATACGCACACGCACACATACACTCACATACAAACAAACACACACACACATGCACATAGACATTCCTGCGCGAATACATTTTCATCTCCGTCAGTTACCCATTCCGATTCTGACTCTGTTTTCTACTTTTCCCGTTTTCAACTTTTTTTTTCTCATTTCAGGGGAAGAGGTAAGGGGTATTGACGCTAGTCTAAGGTGTAGTAGTAGTAGTAGTATAAGGTTTTACGGCGCTCGCAACTGCTAAGGTCATATGAGCGCGCAGTCTAAGGTGTTACGCCAATAAAGTTTGAAACAGAGAGTGGGTCAATTCGGGTGCAGAAACTTTAACGACGAATCGAATAGTATAAAAAAAAACCGAAAAAACAAACAAACAATTGTTAACTATAGTACTTAACGCTGTTGGAATTCAGTTCTTTCGTTCGCCTCAAAGCACTGGCCTGTTTTGAACTACATTTCTGATGCAGCATCGGAAAATCAAATCTTTTTCGGAAAATTAAGTTTCTGTGTCAAAAAAAAAGATGTCCAAATCGTAGATTCTATAAATTTTAAACTGGAGAAGCATAAAAGAATCTAGAGCGATCCCAAATTATGCAACTGATACTGACTACAGGCCAGTCATCATTTGGGTTTCATCTATTCGAAAACCAAAGGCAAGAGAACCTGTGGAGAGGGAGGTCGTAAACCTCAGAACAGTTAGTAAATGGAAAGTCACAATCAAGAATACATGAGCGTCTAAATAAGGAGTCTAAAAGCCTGCCTGCAATACCTGGCTACACCCGAAAAGAATGGAATTATCTCAAAACAAGAGTGAAAACTGTACTGAAAGAAGATCAATAAAAGTTGGCCAGCAGAGAAGAAAATTAACATTATGGCGGAATACAAACGCAAAAGAGCCGATCAAAGTGAAGAAAACAGAATTTCAAAAATGAAAGAAATCAATGACAGTGGAAGATTACGTACTTTACAGGAAGGCAGAGTGACAGACTGCTTGAGCAGTCAAAGAATCAAGGGATGAGCCGTCGAAGTCACATGGAGAGCAATCGAAAAGAAAGTACAAGGACTCAAGTGAGTTTTATAAGAGCGTCAGAGGCATGAGTATTCAAGAATTTCGTCCAACCCAAGACCCATCATCAACGACAAAAAAAAACAACAACAAAAACAACTCCGGCAACCAAGTCAACACAAACCAAACAAAGGAAAGATGGAAAAACAATAGTGTCCAAAACTGCAAAAAATCCAATATTTAAAAAAAAAGCCATACCAGATATATGCATCGTCAAAGATAATCGTGATGAACCACCAATGTTACAAAATGAAGTGAACTCCACAACCAGGAAACGCCCACGAAACAATTATTTATTAAAAAACCCAGCATCGATGGACTGACTGCAGATGACATGTAGGCATGTGGTGAGGCTGGAGAAAATAAAATAAAATCCTGTTCGCCGATGACCAGAGCATCGTAAACACAAGCCCCAACAGCTTGCAAGAACATCGTGGGGCATCGTGAGGAAATAACACGCTCGTCAAAATAATAGAATCAAAGAAACCGACTTTTTTAACGTTGGGAGGGTTTATTTTTTTATTTTTTCGAATTTTGTTTCTCTGTTTGTTTGTTTGTTTGCTTTTTTTTTAGGGGGGGGGGGAGGTTTGCTAGCTCAGCACCTTTTGCGTTCATTTAGAAAAACATTTCTGTATAGATTTTACTGACTAAATGATTTTTAAAAGTGTGAATTTGTAGTTTCCAAGAACTCTCAAGCTATGGAAGTCACTAAGCTTTGGAGTACATTTTCTGGCAATATTTACCTCTGAAACCAGGCGACCCCAGCCTCCTCCAATCGCAAATATCACGACTTCTATCCAAGATAGATGGGTATTTTAAAATCAAAAGCTAGACAAATGAACAGGCTTTACGGGTATACGAATAACTCCACGTGCCCCAAAATTGACGAGCGCCTGATTCCACTGCATTGCAACACAATTAACGAATAGCCTGAATGAAAAGTGAAGAGTACCAGTTGAGATTCAGCACTGCCAAAACGGAAGTAATGAAGATCAGCATGAGAAACCCAGGCCCTCAAAACATCACTATTGATGGGGCAAAACTGAAACAGGTTGTGGAATTTAATTAAATACCTGGGGAGATTGACAAATGACGAAAGGTTGGATAGAAAAACTGAGATAAGGACACAAAAGTAAATGCTGTAACCGACCAATTACTACCACTACTCATCCATAAACACTTATCAATGAAAGTAAAGAGATAACTAATCAAGAGCTTATTATGATATTCTTACTTATTCTTACAACATTTACTTACCAATGATGGACATGGCGGTTGAACATGGCATTAAAAGGAAGATCATTGCCAGTGAGATTTAATTCTTCACAAAATTAAACAACGAAACTATCCGAAATTTATCAGGGAAGAAACAGGTCGTGGAGCAAATGGAACATCAGACCACGAAAAACTTGGCTGGACAGTGTGAAAGAGGCCCTCCAAAAGAACAAAATATCAACAAAAGAAGCCACCCACCTAGCCCGTGATAAAAATCTGAACCTTACCTCGACATCTAACGATACAAGAGGACGGATGAAATAAAGTAAGTAAATCTTAACCGTAGACCTTCATTACTCGTTTTTATTTTGTTTGTTTTTCTTTTGTTTAGTTTTGTGTTTGTGTGTGTGTATGTGTGTATGTGTGTATGTGTGTATGTGTGTATGTGTGTATGTGTGTATGTGTGTATGTGTGTATGTGTGTGTGTTTGTGCGCGCGCGCGCGCGTGTGTGTGTGTGTGTATGTGTATGGGGTGGGGTGGGGGTTAGTGTGTGTTTTTTTAATTTTTTGAAAATTTAAGTTTTGTTTTGTTTGTTTGTTTATCATAGTTAATTGTTGTTCTCTTGTTAGTTTGTATAGCTGTATGTTTGTTTGTGTTTGGGGGGGTGGTGGTCAGGGGAGGGTTTCAAGTAGGTGTGAATTGTAAAGACAATAACCCAACGAGTAGTGTAGAGAGTTAATCAGATTGGCACATTTCAAAATTTTTCCCTTCAGAAAACTTCATAGATTTTGGATTTTGTCAGGGAATATATCAAATATCGACTGATATTCTTTCCTTTTAATAGTTTGGTATTTGTTTTGTTTTTGTTTTATTTTCTTGGTAACTCGAAACGTATTTTCTTTCCCACGGTGGCTCGATTTGAATCAGTAAGAAGTCTCTCGTTTTTCTTAGGCCGCTACACGAATTGGCATATCCTGACAGATGACGTACTTCCAGGAAAATAAAAATGGGGAGGGAGCGGAAGGGGGTGATTGTTGACCAAGCGCTCGGACACAGGGCCACCGATAATCACCATTCAATCATTGTTAAACCTCTCTTCAATCACAATCAGCATCCTATCAGCCGACATTGAATAATGTAACGATCGATCTCACAAGTCGACCCATTATCCCAAGCAGATTGCAACACCCAACACTTCCGCTGACGTATATCGAGTCTGGTGCAAACCAATTTTTTGAAAAGATTCGATTTGAATGGAAATACCGAAAGATTCTTTATATTCAAGGAATACAGACAACAGACTTAGCTGGAACTGGAAAATTTATATAGAGGTTATATAGCTCCTCAGCCATTTTCATTTCTATGAATAATAAAACTAGATTTTGTTAGATACTAGGTTTTCATTGAAGTGGCAATATGTGTCATGACGCTGTGGAATCAGGCGCTCGTCTATATTTGGGCATGTTGAGCATATTTTTTCGGTGAAAAAGATATGCATCAGTTAGACCAGAAGTCGAGATATTTGAGATTGAAGGATGCAGGGGTAGCCTGGTTTCAAAGGTAAAATTAGCGAAAAACTGGCCGCCAAAGTTTGGTGACTTCTATTGCTTGAAAACCCTTGGAGCAGAAATGTGTTTTCTAATGAACCTAAAAGATGTTTAGCGGCAAAAAAAATTTTTAATCAATAAAAATTGCCGACCCGGCGAAAACAGCCGGTTCCATTGATTTCACTATTTTGACGAACGCCTGATTGCAGCACAATGCCCCACATATTACAAGAGTCTGTAAATAAGAACCTCAAACATTGTTCTCAGAAGCCAGAAGATTCAGGTCGTTAGAGTGTGATTGAGAAGGTTTCACATACCCATCGGCACAATTCAGATAATGTTGGAAGCGGCCTCGAGCTTCTGCGATTCTGTTTACCAGGACTATCGACTTCTGAAAACTAGTAAAATACAGCAAAGAGCCTTACCATTGCACCACAGTAAGAAGTAGCTTTCACTTGTGATAAAGGGAAGCATATTGACACAATAGCAGTTATTTGGTACAAAGAAAAAGGAGGACCAGTAGACAAATTATAATAAAAGAAGAATAAAGAAGTTAAAGGCCTTATAAGGGCAACCATGGGCGATGGTAGGTGAGAGCCAAAGGTGCTATATCCCCCCCCCCCTTTCCCCTTTCCCCATTCCTCTCTCGCGAGTACATGTCCTCAATAACTGCGTTGTTTTCAAAGTACAATAATGGATTGCAGTCCTAACTAGCCACGTTTTCTTTTTCGTTCTGAGGTGAGAAGACTGTTCCACAGTCACAACCTACCCTGACCAAAAATGCCATTCCGAGGTAACGTGAACGTTAATCACCAGCCCTAACTATCACGTGATTAGTGGTAACTTTCCCTTCCCCATACGTTGTACACAAAAGGCAATGACGTCAGAAGACTGTGGGCAGGAAGGCTAATTAGATGCAACTTCCGGACTTGCGCGAAACTGGAGAAAATAACGATGGAGTCGGAGGTTACTGTTGTTCGTCCACTCGCTAGCTTTCGCACTCTTTGTTTTTGTTCTGTTTGGTACATTTTTGTGCATTCCTGGAAAATGTCGATTGTTCATTCTTATACTGTGACGTCAGTGGCCTGGTGGTTGGCTGTCAACAGTAAGGTTGGGGGTTCGAATCCCACCAGGGACTCGTGTTGCGTCCGTAGAAAAAATCATTTTATACAAAGTTCAGTCTTCACGGAGATGAAAATGGGTACATAGCTGTAGACAGCGAGATATCTTATCAATTTGTTGGTGTTTTAATGCGTGTATTATTATTATTATTATTATTAT
>NW_004797507.1:601096-602649 GCF_000002075.1 Aplysia californica
TTTTGTCTGGTTGTCTGTTTGCCTGTCTGTCTGTCTGTATGTCTCTGATCTCTCGTTTACTTATCCACACGCACATTTACACACACAACACATTTAAACACACACACACACACACACACACACTCACACACACACACACACACACACACACACACACACACACACACACACACAGCGCGCGCGCGCGCAAATAATATCACTACCTCAGAATTTCAAAGCTCTGACAATTTTGGCGGTTCTGAGTTACTGGGACCATGAGTTCAGAAAGCAAATTCTCTATCTGCTCTATCAAAATCGTAAGAATATTCGAATTCATTGTCAAAATAATCAAAGAATTGCATTCGAAAAAGCTTGATGCATTGTGAAACTAAAAACATTTGACTTTAATCTCTCAAAACCAGGTAATGGGCAGGTTGAACTTTGTAATCCTGAGGTGGTGTAAGGTTTCAAATGTAACTTTGATGGACTGATCGTTTTCCCCCGGAAATATACCCTGATCTAGTGTTTCAGGTTACGCTGAGACCTGTCGGCTATTTTACAAAACATGCCCTGCTCGAGCATTGCGGGTCATGAACATTTAACGAATGTCTTGGGGCTTTCGTTTCAGACAAGAGACAGAATTTGTGTCGTGACGCGGTGGAATCAGGCGCTCGTCAAATTTTGGGCACGTGGAGTTATCAGTATCATCTTAAAGTCTGTTAATTTGTCTTGCTTTGGATGGAAAAAATACCAGTCTATCTTTTAAAAAAATCGAGATACTTGCAATTGAAGAAGGTGGGGGGTCGCCAGGTTTCAGAGGTGAACTTGGCGAAAAATTGGCCGCAAAAATGTGGTGACTTCCAAAGTTTGAGAGTCCTTGGAAACTGAAAATCTGCAATGTTTGTGTCGTTAATCAGCGGTTTTAAGTTTTGAAAAATCCATGCAGTAATATTTTGTAAACCAATATAAAAGGTGTTGAGTAAAAAAAAAACCCACAAAAATTCGAGAGAAATTTCCAAACCGGCCGAAAAATTTCTATTTCTTCGAGTTCAGTATTTTGACGAGCGCCTTAATTCACCACGATGCCTCTCATTTACGAGCGTCAATACAACAGGCCATGGCGTGAGAGTTCACACTGTACCATAACATTCTCACTATGTCATGTTGCGGGTCACGTGGGTTATGTGGTAGGATTTCTTTTGAAATGTTGGGGCTTTACATCACCATCGACGCAGTTTAGATCATTTAGGAGGCGGGCTTCAACTCTGCTTGTCAGGTTCAGCCGTGGCCGAGAGGCGTACATCTTCCTACAAGAAGGACCAACATTCTCGACAAAAATCTCCGAACATGGGAATCGAACTCTGGGCTTATGCCTGCGACGGGGAAGCTCCTTACCATTACACCGCGGAGGCTGGGGAGGTGTAATTTTTACCGCTATTTTCTTACTAACGTTTATATGTATGGGTAACAACAAGCCATTCTGTTATGGGACTTTATCACAGTCTGAAGACAATGTCAAATAGGCATGACAAATCTCTAAAAAGTTTTATATATGATATATTACTTGGGGGGGT
>NW_004797507.1:605113-605435 GCF_000002075.1 Aplysia californica
AGAGAGAGAGAGAGAGAGAGAGAGAGAGAGAGAGAGTGTGCGTGTGTGTATATGTGTGTTTGTGAGTGTGAGTGTGTGTGTCTGTGTGTGTCTGTGTGTGTCTGGGTTCGCGTGCGCGTGCTCGTGTGCTCGTATAAATATGCGTCAATGTACGTGTGTATTAATTGTTTCTCTTTCCCGTGTGTGTCCGCCCACGAGTAGGATGACACAAATGCCTAGTATCTGGCCAGCCTACTGGAACCCTTCATGAATTAATGATGACCCGAGGAATCAGTCACTCAGGCGATAGCAGGGAGGAGACGGTCACCACAAGCAAAGAGAG
>NW_004797507.1:606040-607103 GCF_000002075.1 Aplysia californica
GATGGTAACCACACAACACAACACAACACACATAGAAAACATGGAGGGATGGTAACCACACAACACAACACAACACACATAGAAAACATGGAGGGATGGTAACCACACAACACAACACAACACACATAGAAAACATGGAGGAATGGTGACCACACAACACACATAGAAAACATGGAGTCATTCTAAAATCGCCTCGCACACATTATGATCTGACTGCACCCTGTCCCTAGTCTTCCGTTGTTTGTTTGTTTTAGTAGAGATTTTACCGCGCTCGCAACTGCACAAGGTCATATGAGCGCCAGAAGATTAGAGGTGTTACAAGGGAGATAAAGACGACAAATGTTTGATAGAAAGAAGGAGCAAACCACACCAGAACACCCGCCAACCACCCACAGTTTTCCGTTGTCTTCCTCCATTGATGAACTAATGCCAATTATTACCAAAAGCATAAATGATTCTCTAGTGTGTGGATCAGTACCAGATTCTTTTATGTTTAAAACATCAGAACGTATTTATGTACAGGGTGATACAAAAAGAATGAACTGATTTCATGACGCAATACAAAACTCAAGCTAAGTCACACGTATTGCACCCGCAATCAACTTTTTATTCCTGTCTTACGAGTGTTTTATGTGGCCACCACCAGCAGCACGGAAAAAATCAGTGCAATAGGAGAATTCATCCCAGACGCGTTTCAGCATATCACGGTCCACTGAGATGATTGCTGTTGTCATTCGATGTGTAAGGTTATCGAGGATAGTAGGTAGCGGTGGAACATAAATGCGATTTTCTTATATATCCCCACAAGAAAATAAATCACACACAGTGAGGTCTGGGGATTTGGCAGGCTAAACAAAGAGGTTTTGGATCCCTTCCAACAAGTCCTTCCAACAAGTCCTTCCAACAAGTCCATCGCTGAGGCTCGTTTTCATTTTTTAAAGCTCGAACCATCGGGTGATCTATCTTGTAAAAAAAATGAAGACATGGTTAATCAGCCTGCAGTGATGTGAAGAGCCACTTTTAGAGCATACAGGTTTGTCCTGTAACGCCATTTCCTTCAAAA
>NW_004797507.1:607208-608346 GCF_000002075.1 Aplysia californica
GTGACAGCTTTTCAAAAATTAGATAACTCCTCTTTCAAATGGCCACTGACTCATTCCATAAGGGGAACTAAAGTAATGCGTTATAAAATCGGTGCATTCTATTCTAACCTCCTTGTAATAAAACCCTGTTCCAAATTTACCTTTTCTGGCTAATGTCCTCAAAAAGGTTATTCTCGAGCAGCTTTGTCAACATAATTTACAGTAAGTGAGCAATCTGTTAAATTCATTCTTGACTATCTATGGTGCCAACAAAAACAAACAAACAGCACTTCTTAAAGTCATGAACGACATACTTCAAGACTGTGATTCAGGAAAGTTGTTCTGCTGAGCCTTTTAGATCTATCAGCGGCTTTTGATACAGATGATCATAATTCTGTTTAAGTGATTGGGGGTGTCTTTCGGGATTACTGAAGCTGTCTTCAGCTGGTTTTGTTCTTATCTATCATATTGATACCAACCTGTTATTATTAAAGGGTATAAGTAAGTCATCAGATCATGTTCTTACGTGTGGATCCCTCAATGTTCAGCCCTAGGTCCCAATTTATTCACCAATAATTCTTTTATACCCAATCATTTGTCAAGGAAAAAAGTATGCCCTAAAGTATTATTTCTATGCTGATGATACCCATATTTGTGGTTCAACAATGCCTATCGGGCTGTAAATTGTATTGTTTCCGTGAAAACTTGAATGAACTAAAACAAACTGATGTTAAATCACGGTAAAACAGAAGTGCTGGCTGCTGCAAGGAGTATAAAAATGAGGTTGACAACACAAACATATAAAAATTGGTTATGCAGATATTGCTTTTTCAAGAAAAGTTTAGTAAAACCTTGCCATCTTTTTGCTTCCGAATTGTCATTGTCGACTGAGATCCATATATAAGTTAGTTTAATAAGTCGTTTTTGTTCTTACATTAGAGATAAAATTTTAGTGTAGTTTTTAGTCACGGCACAATGTATAGTTTATGTATTGCTACCCAGAGCCTGTGTTATCTAATAGGATTATGAGCGCCGAGCCTGTGCTCTTTAAGAGGGTAGAGCTCTATGTAAATTTCTTATATCATTATTACTCTGTTATTATTATTATTATTATTATTATTATTATTATTATTATTATTATTATTATTATTATTATTAT
>NW_004797507.1:608634-610858 GCF_000002075.1 Aplysia californica
TATTATTATTATTATAGTGTCTGTTATAGTAAAATGTCCAGAATGTAAAGGAGTCCAATAAAGCGGCGAGAAAATCCCTTCACATATAGTTGGTCCGATTCATCCAATCAGGAGAACATTTTAAAGAGCAAATTGAAATAACCCATCCCCCTCCCCTGCCAGTAGATAAAGGTACAAAAATGCTATGATTATTGAGGGCAATTTTTAAGTTCTGGTTGATCGCGTATTAATTGATTATTCTCTCTTCATTATTTCTGTCTTGTCATTATTCAACTTCAGTGTATTACTGGACGTTCAGTCAGTTTTAGATACATTAGTAGAGTCGACAAAAATGGTATTCGTTCAAAATCAACAGATTTATTAATCTTAAGTGTCATCAGCATAAAGATGGTAATTCATGCCATGCTGTCTTAAAATAACAGCAATACGCTGGGTATACACTGTAAACAGAATAAGTCCAAAACCGGACCCCTGAGGAGTAACAAAATCTGAGCATTACATTATCTGATCACATTCTTCCTTCCACAACAGTTCGGTCTTTGTGATATGACATGAACAATGCAAGACAGTACCCTTAACCCTAAAAGTGGCATTTAGCCTCTCGAGTAAGATGTTAATTATTATTGCCAATTAATGCTGCCAAGAGGCCCCAAAGAGCAAGAAAACACACCTTTCTTTCAGAGATAAGATAAGATAAGATAAAATATATCTTTATTGTCCGGATCCTGGCACATCATTCATCAGTTCCATTTAAGATACCAGTGCAAGGTCCAAATGTCTCGGTGTGCCTTGCGTGCCCAGTGATAAATTCCATAATATTATTTGTCTTGATATGACGCTAGACTTTATTAGAAAAAACCATTTTCAGAATTTTGGCTGAAAAGTGTAAGATTTGAAATCAGCCTACAAAATTGTTAAAGCCCTTTTCATCAAGTTCAGGTTCTTTTCAAAAAGGGTCTCACGTGAGCTGTTAAAAAAAAGTGTGCCCCACAAGAGAGAGTCATTTGCAATTCAGGTAAAGTGTAGAAGAAGTTCTTTTCAACAATTCATTAAAAGGCAGGTGGGTAATAGAGTCTTTTTTTTTTAGATTGTAGGTATACTTACGCCCCCAAAATGCAAAACTTAGATAGACCTAAGACAGGCTTCCAGCCCTGACGTCACGGCCAATCTGGGCCTAAAGTAAGGGATGAAATATCCCAGAAAAAAGACCAAGATAATCTTTTCACTGGGGTATTCGAACTCGGATCTCCTTCGTGTGTTGACGAAGCGACTCACAGCTACACCATAGATGCGAGTGTATAGGGTCTAAATCGCACGATTTTGATGAATTCTAATGCAATCTGTTTGTTTTCCTCTTCTGTTGCCGGAGTAAAGTAATCGATGACTACCCCATCTTTCTGGTGTTAATTTGGGAAAATTAAACACATAAAATATCGAGTTTTGTCTGATTTTATTAAGTCTATTTTGTCGAAAAAATAGATGGGATAGTTACTGTTTGTTCTTTGTATGGGCCGAAAGGAAAGGGGGGGGGGGGGAGCACTGATCCTGTAAGGTTGCCAAGTAGTTCACCAGACACCAGAAATATCAATAAGTTCCTTACAGGTACGAATAGTTCTTAGATTTAGACACGAAATTTTAAAAACTAAAGAAAAGTAAATAAACTAACAAATAAACAAATAAATAAATAAATAAATAGACAGATGAACGAATGAATGAATAAATGTAACAAGTGCTTAAAGAATTAAAATCAAAATCAAAAATCAAATTAACAAAGTCAGACATTCTCAGATTCCACTCACCACTGTCAAGGCAGGCGGAACGAGCAAATGAAAAATCCCGTCACGTCAGAGAGTCCGAATGGTGACTATGGTATTCAAGCCCAGTAGGGTAGTGTCGGGTATATTCTGACGCCCTGGCCTGCCCTATATCGCCGATCTCACCACCAGGTCCAGACCGCAGTGCCAGCACGCTTCTCGCGCCTCTACGGTCGTCCGCCCCGCGCTTTTGCTTTCAGCGAGTCTCGTCTCACTGGTCTCCAGGAATCTCTCTCTCTGGTTGTCTCTCACTGGCTCTGGTTCTAGCGTTCTCTCTCTCTCTATCCCCACCTCTCTCTCTCTCTGTCTCTCTTTGTGTCTCTTCTCTCTCTCTATCTCTCTATCTCTCTATCTCTCTATCTATCTATCTATCTATCTATCTATCTATCTATCTATCTATCTATCTATCT
>NW_004797507.1:612035-613171 GCF_000002075.1 Aplysia californica
TCTCTCTCTCTCTCTCTCTCTCTCTCTTTCTGTGTGTCTTCCATCCGTGATAACCAATTAATCACCTCGACCAAAGCTACTATTTTCAGTAAACATCACGCGCTGCCCTGTGTACACGCACGTGCGAGAGAATATGCGTGCTAGTGAGTGAAGACTTGCGATGATTTTGGGATAATATTACAATGGTAATATTGTGGGATGAGTGCATTGCCATTCCTTTTTTTTTAACAGATGAAGTCATTAACGCAATAGCTAAACACACACACACAATGTTTTAACCTAAAATTTAGAGAGAGAAAAAATTGCTTTCTACCAGGCAGACAGAAATGAATATTTCTCTATAGCCCGCCCCATTTTTAAAAAAAGTCTTTGTTTTAATTTTGAGGGGTAAAGATTGTGTGGTTTCTTTTAAAACGTGACACAAAAACAGGTCCACCATAATTTTATATTATTTGTCATATAGATTAAACTTTTAAATACTCATGAAAAAGCAAGTGCTGATTCCTTCTCCAATGAAAACGAAGTGTATCCGATTTCATCTGCCTTTGCCAAAACAAAAAACAAAAAACAATTTGAATTTTAAAAAGTGAAGGATTGTCAGAATTGTTTTTAAGATCGCTCATTTGGTTGGGGAGAGCAAATTTTTGGAATAAAAAGGTTCATGATAATATTATTGTGTTTTGAATGTTCTTTTTTATTTATCTCACTGCTCATTCTTTACCAAGGAATTGACGGCAATTAAGGTATAGGAGTCTTGTGCCGACTCCCACCACCAATCCCCCCCCCACCCCCATGGAACATTGAAGGCTTACAAGACTGCACAATGACCTCCTTGTCTGTAACTTTTCAGTCTGGACAAATCGCCACCTTAGAATTACCAAGTTCTATCTGACATTTCTGGCCGTTTGGAGTTACTACAACCATGAGGTCCTGACCTCACCATCAATGATTTATTTATAGAGGCACCAGCCATCCATGTCCAGGTGCTGTTGTAGCCTCTTTTTCCTGTATTCGAATTAATAATATCTTTTTGCCAATTTATTGGTTCTGCCTCTATGTACCCCCATGTTCTCAAACTGGAAATCGCCTATAAATCGCTGTAATTGCCTCCCCCCCTCCCCCACCCCTTCTCATCA
>NW_004797507.1:614507-615801 GCF_000002075.1 Aplysia californica
ACTTTTTTCACTTGAAATTCGCATATAACTGCTTTCCTACACGACCACAATAGCAAGGAGTGAAAATTTGAAGTAATTCAAAGGCACACAAAGGACATGGGCTTCAAAGCCGTCTGTAAGAAAATAAGCCCCATAGACAATGTTGCAATGTCTGATGCTGTCGTGGCCACCTGAGAAGACGACGATTTCTAACCGGAGAGATCATTTACACAGGAAGTCATTTCCATAACTTCCGGCCGCCCAGTGTTGCGACGCGACATGCTCATCAATGAGAAGTTGCAAAAAGAAAAACAATATATATATATATCTTCATGACGTGATGAAATAGTTGGACAAATGGATGGATTTTTCTATTGTCGTGTTGTTGCAACAGAATATCGTGACAAATTTGATCAACGGTGTATTTATCCGAGCTTAAAAAAGGATTTGGGCACAGTTATACAGATGCATGTATTCGCAGATACAAATAAATGCTATATATATATGACAAAATACTCGAAAGCAGCTAACGATCTTAATAATGACGGTCATTACACGTCAATCATTCTGCCAGAGAGGTCACCTTCCAAGTAATCGCAGTTCTACTGTGATTGCGACAATGTAACCAAAGTCATTTCTACTGAAGATTCGATACTTTATACAAAGCTCTGTGTTATTTTTGTTTGTATCAAATTTGACAACGACGTGGACGACACCGGTTTGAATCCCCAGCAGTTGCGTCTTGACCTCGGGTTGCCCAATGAGTCTTCGTGACTTTCCAGTCCTATCGGAAATGGACGCTAAATCGGAGGTTGTTGAAGGGGACATTCAACATTATCATAATATTATATCCTGTCTTAGCAAACAAAGCACAACAGTAAAATCGCTACCTCAGAATTATCAAGTTCTATCTGCCCAGTTCCTAGTTTTGAGAAATTCAACCTCAAAATGTTTGAATTTCGCAATATGTCAGCTTTTTCAAAAGCAGTTCTCTGAATATCTAGATAACGACTCCGAATACTTTTACGATTCTGGTAGAGCAGATAGAGCATTTGCTTTCTGACCTCGTGGTCTTGGTAACTCAGAACGGCCAAAAATGTCAGATAGACTAGTACTTTGTTATTCTGAGGCAGCGAATTTACAAGCAATTTCTCTACGAACAATGTGCATGGTACATAAAGCCGCTAACCACAAGGCCTTGCAGCGTTTAGCCTGAATTCGTCACGATCGATTGTGTCAGTACTAGTTAAACCTCTTAGCCGACTGAGACAAAAGATACTAATTAGATACTGACTGTAGCAAGAAAGTGGGGGGG
>NW_004797507.1:616868-622227 GCF_000002075.1 Aplysia californica
CCCCCCCCCCCCCCCCCACCTTGGGCCACTTCCTCTGGTTAGTCTTCACAGTCTCCAAGGCAATTTTATTTTGGTATTTTGGGAGGCAATGAGTAAATCATCTACCCATACAATGAGAATTATTCTCACTTCTTCTTTGGATTTTTTATCTGAGTACTTTTTCACATACACACATGGATCAGAGAGTGATTGAGAAAAACCCTGTTCAACCAAGTGTACATACAAAGTCTGGTTCCAATTCCTGCCACTTTGTTTTAGTCCATAAAGAGACTTCTTTAATTTCCATACAAGTTGTTCACCATTGTGACCCTTTGCCTGAAAACCTTCAGGTTGTTCAACATATGTCTCAGTGTCAATGGGGGCATTTAAAAATGCAGCTTTTACATCCATCTGATGTATGTTCATATCATTACACACTGACAGTTGCAATAAAGTACGTATCGAGGTCATGCGAGCTGTGGGTGAGAATGTTTCTGTATAATCTATATCAGGTATCTGGGAATAACCCTTAGCCACAAATCTAGCTTTATATTGGGCTTCATCTGATTGGCCTTCTTTGATAGCAAAAACCCATCTTCCCCCCACTGCTTCCCTGCCTGGAGGTAAAGGAGTCAATTGAAAAGTATCATTCTCTTCCAGAGTACGCATTTCCTCTTGCATTGCATTTTGCCATTTGTCAGCTGAAACACAAGAAATAGCTTCTTTGTACGATTTTGGTACATCATGAATTGCATAGCAATAATGAGTTGTTGTGACATTCAAATAATGATCAATCTCATCATCAACATAATAGTCATTCAAATGTTTAGGCTTAGTGATTGATCTTTTTGGCCTATTCAAGTTACCATCTTGACTGTCACCAGTGTCTGAAACAATATCTGACTGACTATTACTAGATCTAGCCACAGATTCATCACGAGAATTTTCTATCTCATGGTTTGTTGATTCAACATTGTCAACAGCTGGGGATACATCACTCAAAGTTTGTTTAGTCAAAGGGATAGGAATGAATTCTTCTTCATAGGTGACATGAAAAGGTACACTGTCATTCTCATTCTTCACATCCACTTTCAAACTTCTTCTAAACTTGACAATTCTCACTTTCTTAATCTTTTGAGTTTCATGAAAATAAACCAAATATGCGGGACTCCCCTTATCAAAACCAAGGAAAATTCCCCTCTCACTCCTATCATCAAGTTTTCTGGGATTTTGAACAAATGCAAAGCATTCCCTGCCAAATTCTTGCAATTTTGAAAGGTCAGGTTTCTTTCCAGTGAAAACTTCAAATGGAGTGCATTTCAGACGGTGATTAAAGCACCTGTTGCGGATATAAGCCGCATACATGACTGAAAAAGTCCAAAGTTCTTTTGGCAATTTGGCAGAAATCAAAAGACATCTTGCCATTTCAAACAATGTCCGCCAGGATCTCTCTGCTGTCCCATTTTGATGAGGACTATGAGGAGAAGATCTCTCATGTTTTATCTTATTTCTTACCAAGAGTGATTCAAATTCATTTGAGGTGAATTCCCCCCCACCATCACTTCTAACACATTTAACATCACCAAAAGGGCTCATCTCTGCCAAGAATTTCTGAAATGCATGACATGTATCAGATTTCTTCTGTAAGAAATAAACATTGCATAAACCAGAAAAGTCATCAACACAACAAAGTGCATATTTGAAATTGTCCTTAGCAGTCGGTCCAATTGGTCCAGCTAAGTCAACATGAACTTTTTCAAGAATTGCCCTAGCACGAGTGTCAGGTTGTCGATTTCTTGTCTGAGTCATTTTACCTAAAAGGCACACGTCACAATTGTCATTTTCATCAGTTACAACTGGATCCCTGATAGTCATACCATTAACACACTTTTCAAGAGAAATAATATCCTGCTTGTTACAGTGTCCAAGAATGTTGTGCCACTCATCCAATGAGCGTACAGCGTTGTGGTGGTGAAGTGAATTTAAATAGTACAGGCTTCCTTTCTTTTTGATTTCAAAGTTCGAATTTCCACTCGAGAGAATTCCAGAATCTTTGGAAAATTCAATTTTTGTGTCAGAACTTTTTCCAACAGCGGATGGAACAGAAAATATATCCTGTGAAAACGTAGGAATGTACAGTGCATTTTTCAGAGTAACTTTGTGAACAATACCCTGGGTGTCACGGAGTGAAATCACAGCGTCACCTTGTCCCTGTGCCATGTCTGTCAATTTCCTTCCATCTGCTAATTCGATGACGTGATTTGCAGGCGTAAACGGATCGTTGAATGTGACAAATTTGTTTTTGTCATTGATAATGTGAGATGAGGCGCCACTGTCGACGAGAAGGGTATCAGCGATATGAATTTCATTATTTTTGGCGTTGCTCCCAACAAAGAATGTAAAGTCATTTGACTCACTTGCGTTGGAGTTCACGTACTTGGCAGAAGACGATTTAAATTTCCTACAGTATTTTGTATCATGATTCCTCACTTTGCAGTGGTCGCACCATCTTTTTCGATTGCGGCAGAACTGAGTGTCATGCGTTTTTGATTTACACTCATTGCACCACCTCGACTGTGCGGGTCTGGTTTCATGATCCCTTGCCGCTGCTATGGGTGACTGTTGATGTCGTCTCTGAGCTTGTGTTCTGGAACGAATATTCATAACAGAGCATTCACTGCTGTTGGTGACTGTATCTTCTTGATTTCTAAGGCTTTCTTTGAATTCAGCAAATGTCTGAGCCTTCTCACGCTGAGTCGTTACAGTAATGAAAGGCTGGTAACGTGCTGGCAGTCCTTTCAAGACCATGGCGATTAGAAGTGAATCACTGACAGTCTCACCGGCTTGTTTCAAAGAATTTGCAGCAGTTTCAGCACGAATTATATAGTCTGTCATGCTTTCGCCAGAATGATTTACAAGAGAAGTAAGTTCATTATATAATGAAATGATTCTCGACTTGCCTTTGGGAAGATAATGGTTTCGTAGAATCTTGAGAGCTTGTCTCCCATCATCCTTCGCATCTCTGATGATTAATGAAAGAGAGCGGTCATCTAATATTTGAACGAGTTCTGCATAAGCTTCTTCATTCTGATCGGAGTCAACATCGACGATCTCTTCATGAAGGTTCTTGAACACAGCATTTAACCCACGGATTCTCATGTAGCCAAGAAATTTGGTCTCCCATAACTCGTATCTGCGTTCATCACCGCAGAATACGATGGGTCTTTGAGTCCTGGGCCCATAACCTGTTGTTTGGTGGGTGTTCGACATAATAATTAAAAATGGTAGCAGAGCGTGGTTCGTTCTTCTTCCCTCTGTCAACAGGAAGTTTTCTTTATTATTGTTACAATACAAACAAAAGGGGGATCATCCTGATCCTACATATTCATGACATCAGCAGAACATTTCGCATTAAAATGTTTCATAAAATAATAATAATAATAATAATAATAATAATAATAATAATAATGAGGTGAGTTTATCTATTAACATAAAAAGCGGCTGATTTGTTTTATTCTTTTTTCCTACTGTGATGTTGCATTTTTAAAAAAAAATTTGGGGGGGGAGGGGGGGGGGGGGGGGGGGGCTCTCCTGGTCTAGACGTTTCGGTGGTCGCCTCTCGTTCAATAGATCTTCGGTTCGAAACGTAACAGCGAAGGACAATTTTTTTCTCTAAAATCTTCTTTTTCCCTCCTTTCTTGCTCTCTAACCAATATTGTGTGGTCTGCTTTCGTCTCCACTTCCTGCCCCCCGCCCCCCCCCCACCTTGGGCCACTTCCTCTGGCCACCTGAGTCTTTTTGAGGGCTTTTCTGCGTCTACTTCTTGGCTCCTTCTTATTGTTGTCCCTCAGAAACAACCCTAATCTTAAGGCAGGTAAATAAAGGCCAAAAATCTTGGAGGTCCCTTGTGTAAGTAGCTTACGCTAAAAATCTCTTAGTGGCCCAAAATCAGTAAGAATAAGCTTCGGCCGTCATCCGGGCAAAATTCAAAATTAATTCCTACCAAACTGAAAATGTTTCATGTGTCCCGCGCACTCATAAGACCTCATGCAGTTGCTATCGCCATAAAAAAAACTTACCAAAACAAAAGGCATTCTGTGATGTAGGCACTCCTTGAGATTACCATACAATCCGTTTTCTTGGTTTTCACTTCTGGCCCCTTCCCTTCTTTTTCTCAGTCACTTTAGATAGAATCTCTGGGACTCAGAATCAGTTATCAAGACTGCATCATCAGCATGCCTTAGGCTGTTCATATTATTGCAGCCGCCTACCTTGACTCCTTCTCGAACGCTAATGTTAGACAGTATCATTATGCTGTATGAATTAAAGAGATCCGGGGATAAAACACGCCCTTGGCATACTCCTCTGCTAATTGGCCTTTCACTGTATAGCTTCTCAAAGAGAACAAAAATATGGGAGGACTGAGACGATCAATTAAGACTTCCCCGTCTATTCTGAACGGCATATTGCACTTTCTGATATCTCTAGACCAATACTTAGTAACATATCTCTTGTATTAAATTTGCTAAAGCGCTACATCTCAAGGAGCCCCTTGTAAATACAGATTTTTACAATGCAATCTCGATTCACAACATCTGACTTTAGTTTCAGATTGAAAAGAAACCATATCCCTTGATGACCATACGGTATTGGTTTGTAAAGGCCACAGAAAAGCAGTCGTATACATAATTTGGTCCTGGTAAATTCATCCAATCGTAAGCGAGAAAACCCTCTGTAGCAGAAATGGACATAACGCAATGTCGTAAAGAAAGCAGCACGCGAGAGTTATTTCCCCTACCGATCATGTGACCACTTGGAAGATGTGTCGCTGTGGAACTTCATTTTGTCGTTCAGACATCACTGGGGAGTTGTATCCAAATTCGGTTGGCGGGGCGGTCATTTTGGACCGAGGAATACCCTATAAGTTTCCTCATCCCAGCTAATCGCGTTATTGTGTAGCACCAGTTCTGTTCAGCTGTGCACATATTACCTCCCCAGACTTTGTAAGGGTTATTCGTTTCTTCTTAGTTCCCATTTCTTTGCTTAAAGAATGTGAGATTTTATTTTCTAAAATGCGCGAAGGTGTCTTTTATTTTCTTGAAATTGTCTTACTTCACCCAGGTGTGAATGGGTACACGGCCATAGACAGCAAACGATCTTGTTAGTATGTTAGCTTTTTTCGCCTATAAATTGGCAGCTTGCACTGTATGCTTCCTAGAAATGTTTCGAAAAGGTATCAGGTCTGCTGGGAAATAATAGATTTGCATAGCTCATAGAGCTTTCTGTTGAGCGGGAATTTCTGCAATACTAAATGCTATTTCTTCTTTTTCTTCTTCTTCTTCTTCTTCTTCTTCTTCTTCTTCTTCTTCTTCTTCTTCTT
>NW_004797507.1:622345-625344 GCF_000002075.1 Aplysia californica
TTATTATTATTATTATCATCATCATCATCATCTATTAATTAATTAGTTCATTCATTCATTCATCCATTCATTCATTCATTCATTCATTCATTCATTCATTCATTCATTCATTTATTTTTGTTGAAACGACATCTCAAAACTATCAGACTTGTCGCTGCATGCTAAAAGTATTTGTGGGTTTAAGACTAGTCGGTTTTTCCCACCAATAATTCATTCTCGTGTACACTTAATGATTTCCCAATCCACGCACGGTTAAATATCAATGTCCTCCCAGTGAATGAGGACGGCTCTCATAGACTGTCCAGGATCCTGGTACAAAATTTGAGACATTGTGGTGAATTCAAGCGCTCGTCAAAATAATGAAATGGTTATGTTACGACTGACTTGAGTCTTGGAGTAGTAGATCTAGATCTAGATGATAGTTGATGTTGGTGGGGCCCCACCTGCCGGTCGTCTGCTAGTTCTTCGTTAGCTGATGTTACTCGCTTCGGCTTCAGTGAGAGAATGACCTTCAGATTTCCCGCCGCTTGCACCAAATCGCAGTCACGTGATATGTCCCTTAGGCCTACGTCACAATAATTAATATTAAGGTGTGTATACGCTACATGTCCTTCCATTCTAAAGGTGCGTTTACACCACAGAAATCGAAGAAAACAATGTTTTCAAAAAAAATATTTTTTTTGTAGATTAGGCAATTTAAAAAAATAAAATTGTCTAGTGTTTTGGTTCATAACCTTTTATGTCCTTTAAAAAAACAATTTGAGTATGAATTTTACTGAAAAATATATTCAAAGGTACTCAAAACTTAAATGTTTCGTTTCCAAGGACTCTTAAAGCTATGGAAGTCGCCACAGTTTCGCCGCCATTTTCTCTCTTATTTTACGACAAGAAGCATGCAACTCCCACCTCATTCAATCGCTAGTACCCCTACTTCTATTCTGGATGGATAGGTATTTTTTCATTAAAATCAAGACAAACGAACAAGCTTTAACTTTAAGACGATGCCAATAACTTTATATGCCTAAAATTCGACGAGTGTCTGATTTCACTGCGCCGTAACACAAATGTCATTTCCCCTCGATCAATCGCTTTGAGGTGAAGGAGGGTTGCGATAGAGAGCATGAGACGAGTGTGGTTGAAGGAGAAGAGGGGGGGGGGGGAGGAGGGGCGTCAGTTTTGTTGTTAACGTGGTGGTGCTGGTCCTTTCTATTGTATCTGGTGGTGGTATTGGTGGTTGTTATGATTGTGGTGGTTGTTATTGGGGTGTTGATGGTGGTGGTTCTTGTTGTAGGGGTAGTGTTGGTGGTTTTAGTGGGAGTGGTTCTAGTGGTGATGATTTTAGTGGTTTTGGTTCTAGTGGTGGTGCTGGTTATTGTTGTGGTAGTTGTGGTTATTGTTGTTGTGATGGTGGTGGAGATGGTCGTGGTGGTTATTGTGGTAGTGATGGTGGTGGTACTGCTGGTGCTGGCGGAAACATTTGTCATCGTGGTGGTTGTAGTGGGTGTTATGGTTGTGGTAGAGGGTTGTAGTAGTAGTAATGGTGGTTGTAGTAATGTTGGTGGTGATGGTGGTGGTGGTGGTGGTGGTGGTGGTGGTGATGGCTATGGTAATTGTGATGGTAGTGGTTATTGTTGTGGTGATGGTGATGATGGCGGTGGTGGTAGTCGTGTAAGTGGTGGTGGTGATGGTGATGGTGGTATTTGTTGAGGTGGTGGTGGTGGTGGTCTTCATGAAACAAGCGGATTTTAACCCCAGTCCCACTTGAAGTGGGAACGCCATTATTTCAGTAGGAATAAACAAGAAAGGTAGAAGAGAATAATAGAGAAAAAAAACCCCAAAACTAACCAACTCAATGTAAACATTACTAAGATAAAAAGAAAACAAGAGAAAGAAAACGAACAAAAGAAAAAGAACTAGCATTAAAACAAAACAAAATAAAGAAGATATTTTTTCTTTAAACCGAATACACTCAGGGGATACGAAATAAGTCGCAGCCTTTTCCACAACAATTTTGAAACTGATCTAGTTTTAAACAACAATTACACCCGATTTTAGCACCAAAAAATTGAGAAATTTAAACGAAAGAAAGAACGGCAGCAAGAACGAATAGAGAGAAAATAAAAGAAAGAAATGATAAGAAAGAACGACAGACACCAAAAAGGAAAAAGAGGGACAAAAACGAGATAAATAGACATAAAAGGAAAAAGAGAAAAGAGAAAGCTGAAGAAATAAACCATAAGACAGCAAAACATTATTTAAAGATATTTGCTTGAGACGAAGATAATGATCGCTGTATGGATAACCACTCTTTGAACTGATTTAAATGTTTCACACTTAAAGTCATAACAGGAGGCTCTCGTGCCCCAGAGGTTAAGGTGTTCGCCCGTCATTCAAAGGTCCCGGGTTCGAATCTGGGTAGCGACGGGAAAATTTCTTCTCTAAAATTGTCTCCTTTCACCTCCTTTCTTGCTTTCTTGCAAAATTCTGTCATCTGCTTTCGTCTCCACTTTCTGCCCTCACCTCCTTAGCCCCCCCTCCTCTGGGCTCCTGACTCTTTCTGCAACCTTTCTACTGTTACTCCTTAGCTCCTTCTTACTGCTGTCTTTCAGTCACACCCCTGATCTTCCAGTAGGAAAGCTACACCTAGCCTTTTCGGACACGGGTGAAAAATCTGTGTGCGTACGTTAAAGATCCCTTGGTGATCTAAAATCGACAAGGGTAGACTTCGGCCCCCACCAGGGCAAAATTCAAAATTTCCTACCAAAATGTATGTCCTGCGCGCTCATATGACCTTATGCAGTTGTGAGCGCCATAAAACACTTACCAAAAAAACCCCCAAACCTCATGTCATTAAGTATATCAAAGAGTCCCCCGCTAAAACATGCGACTTAGACCCAATACCCACTTCATTGTTAGTTACGTGCATCGAAGATCTCGCACCATATGTTACTCGTTTTATTAATATGTCACTCACCACTGGAATCGTACCTGATCTTTTC
>NW_004797507.1:626746-629184 GCF_000002075.1 Aplysia californica
TAAATGCAATCCATTATTATTATTATAACGTCATAAGTTCAGCTGATAACTGAGCTGCAATGTTGGTGACCCTGGCTCGAACAGAAACATTCTTAAAATCAGGTTCTGTGATTACTTTCGTGGTCTCCTCGTGTTGTTTTGTTTTAGTGGGTGTTTTACACACTTGCAACACAATTAAGTTCCGAAGATTAGAGGAGTTGCAAGAAGTATAACAAATACAGAAAAGAAGGGGAGATAAGGACGACAGATGTTTGCATGATAAGAAAGAAGGAGCAAATCACACCAGAGCTTCCGTCAACCACCCATTCCTCATGTTGGCTATCTCATTTCGAGGTTATGTCTAGGATTTATAGTTCACGTCAAAGTTCAGGGTATATGGTAAAGTGAGAGAAATTTTGTTTTAGTTTCATTGCTTTATTTTGGCTGATTCAAAAATAAATAAATAAAAATTTGTAATAGAAGTTTGCCGACGAGTTAGTGAATGAAAAGGTCAAAACGACTCTTGTACTGTGGATGACATGGAGCTGTCTGACTCCCAAACCCTTTAAAAATCTGTTATGAAAAAGATATGTTTGTTTGTTTGTTTGTTTGAGTCAAGAGAAGAACATCGACACAATAATGATCATTTATATTTATAATTTAGAGCAAGGAAAAAAAGTAAGACAGACACACAGAAATAAGAGAGGGACAATAGAGAAGTAGAACCTACCAGTGGCGCCCGCCAACCACCCACAGAGACAGACGGAACAATTTCCACTCGAGTTCTTACAAACGTTACCCTGTGACCCCTGAGCAGAGCAAGTGAGTTCACAATCTTCCGACTCATCTGCAACCACAACAGACTGAAACAGCATAACAATGTGTCACAACGCGGTGGATTCAGGCGCTCATGGGCATGTGGCTTAACTGTTCCGAACGGGAACTTTATATATAAATATATATATATTTTTTTATAGTAGAGGGTTTTACGGCGCTCGCAACTGCATAACGGTAACTTTGATTACGCCTAATATATGTGAGGTGTGCTGACAAAATGAGTTACTTCTCGGATTTTAGCCCGATGGAAATAGATACGTCAAATTTATGGGTTGAGCTTTTACAATTTATTAGTATGAAATTATTGATTAAAGACACATAAAACTTGAAGAGAATGGGATTGGTTTAGAATTGACAAATATTACCCTTGTGTCAATTTTTAGGTAATATCTCCATCTTTGATTGCGAGAAGTAACTGATTTTGTCAGCACGCCTCACATATGCATGGGAAAGCACAGACAATGTCGATGTCTGCTTTCAATTGTGCAAAAATCCCTAACACCTACGTCAGCCTGAATTCTCTACCTTCCCAAGTTATTCCGCAATTTTTTTACCATCCCAAATGAAAAGTTCCAAAGCGTGATTCTTAGTTCCCAAAGTTGTTAGGAATTTTGTGTGTTGCGCCATACTGTTCTACTCAACAGTCTCGGTTTCCACTTAACCACCTTTTACACCACCACCACCCCCTCCCCTTAATTTTGTGATTTTTAAAAACGTTTTGTTTCGTTTTTGTTTTCCTCATGTAAAAATAAATCAGCTGCAAACACAAGTAATCGACAGTTAGAAAAACTCTCCCCTCCCCCAAAACACTTCGGAAATGAATAGATCAAACTCATTTCTCACTTGCAACAGTAATTAATTGAGAACAGCGGATGACGTTGGCATAAAAAGAGTGTTTGCGTAGGTTGCTTTTCTTTTCCAAAACAGTATGGATACAAGGGCCAAAAGTAAAACGGACACACACACACACACACACACACACACACACACACACACTCACACACACACACACACACACACACACACACAAACACACACACATACACGCATGTGCGCCACACATACGCACACGCACATACGCACACACACATAACATACACACACACACACACAGTCACAAGCATGGGCATGTACCTTCCTACCCACTCCTACCTACCTACTTATACCTACCAGCCTAATTGCCTACCTACCTACCTACCTGCCTACCTACCTGCCTACCTACCTGCCTACCTACCTACCTACCTGCCTAGATCTGTCTATGTACATACATACGAACACACTCACCTTGCGGGAACCACGAGACTCCGCAATTCTTTAATGGCTCCACAAAACTCACCGCTCTTCTCTGTCTGACAGCCTTCCTGTCTGTCTGTCTGTTTGTCTGCCCCTCTCTCTCTCTCTCTCGTTCTCTCTCTCTCTCTCTCTCTCTCTCTCTCTCTCTCTCTCTCTGTGTGTGTGTGTGTGTGTGTGTGTGTGTGTGTTCCCTCAACCACGTGTACGCACACAAACAAACAAACACACACACACACACACAAACACACATACGCACACGCACACGCACGCGCGCGCACACACACACACACACACACACACACACACACACACACACACACAAGAATGTT
>NW_004797507.1:629425-630546 GCF_000002075.1 Aplysia californica
GTCTGTCTGTCTGTCACACACACACACACTCTCTTTCTCTCTCTGTGTCACTTTCTCTCTCGTTCATTCCCCGTCTGTATCATTCTGCATCCCCCCCCTCTCTCTCTCTCTCTCTCTCTCTCTCTCTCTCTCTGCTCACGCACACACACACACACACACACACACACACACACACACACACAAGAATGTTTACATATTTACACAAACACAGGCATACCCACACAAACATACACATGAAAACACACGTGTATATGCGTGTGCCCGTGCAACCGCAAAGACCCGCATTGAGCAACCTACTTTCCAATACAACAGAGTTAATGCCAACGACGCGGAAATCCTCACAAACGTTTCATGAAAAGCCCACAAACCCGATGCCCCCCTAAAGACAACTACTGCTTGCTGTCCGAAACATTCACGACCCCATTTCCACAAAAATATCAGTCCAGATCTAAATCAACCTTTGGGCCCTTCTTCATTTTAATACAGTCAGGAATTGTCTCTAAATTTGTTTGATTTCTGTTAATGCTTCGTTTCGAGATAAGACACGTTTGCTGATTCTACAACATGAAGTGCTCGAAACAACTGATTCATTCCTACAGCCACACGTCAATTGATCTGTCTATAGACTGAGTCGAGGACACAATAGCGAGCAGTGATGTTTTATTCCACGCACGTCCTTGTTTGCGCGTGTGTTTGGCGAACTGAGCCAAATCATGTTGGGCTCCGGGCGAATGCTCTCGTTTTGTGTTGCGTGATTTTAGATGCACGCGCGTTTGTGTGCACACGCTTTTGTGGCAAGGGAACAAGGGAGAAGACAGTGAAGGTCATAAAACAATCAAAGCTTCCGGTTTGTTTTTTTCTGACGTCATGAAAAGTGGAGTAGAAGTCGTCGGGAGTGAACAGACGATCCTAGTTTTACTCTTTCCGCTTTTCTCCACTCCACTTTTTGCTTTTGCATTCTGACACACATCACACTGATAGGAAAGCCATTAATTGATTACGAATCCCCCCCCCCTAAAAAAAAAAAAGAATCCGCCAACCCAGCTAAAGAAAAAAAAGCTCATTCATTCTTACACCTCCCCCCCTCCCTTCCCCCACACCCCAAATCCCCAAACCCAACC
>NW_004797507.1:632938-634134 GCF_000002075.1 Aplysia californica
GAGAGAGAGAGAGAGAGAGAGAGAGAGAGAGAGAGAGAGAGAGAGGGGGGGGGGGTGGAGGGAGAAAGATGTTTTCGTCAACTAAAATCAGTATGGTAGCATGCGTCAAGGCAGTAGTCCTTGATTTAGCCTAATGTGAAACTGCCATTGGTATTGACTTGTTGAGACTCGTGATTACAACTTGGCAATTTCGCCCATAAGATAAATCATGATCTAATTCATTGGTATCATTGTGGACTACGGAGTGGATGGCCCAGGTTCGAATTCCCAGCGAGGTGTTCTGAGCTGAGGTTGTTTTGGGGGTCTCTCCAGCACTCCATCCATTTGGCTCGGTCCCATCACAGAGGGACGTTAAATTCAGAGGTCCCCTCCTCTTACATAACCTAAAGTGTTGAAAGGGGCGTTAAAGCGATATAATTTCTAAATGTTTCTCAAAAATGCATGAACGACGTTGTCATCTCACTCTCATAAATGACTTTTGTATTTGACAGATCCTATGTTTAGCTTAAAATAATTCCTGTTGTCTGGCTACAAACGTCACATCCCTTGGCTGTATCTAATTATGTTCATTACAAATGTGTTTTCATATTTAATATGGTGTCTCAGAATAGGTGTTAGATTAAATGTTTTCAGATATCAAAAATTGTTATGGTTGGAAGCTTCAGAAAACATAATTATTATGTTGTTGACGTCGACAGTCTAGATCTAGTAGCTAGGCTACCAGACTCGTTATCGAGAGGCTGCGGGTTCGAGGGTTCAATCAACCCGCAGGCCCGACGTTGTGTCCTTGGGAAAGGCACTTAACACGAGCTTTCCTCACTTCACCCAGGTACCCAGCAATAGACAGTTGAAGACCGTGTCAGTATGTTAGTGCTTTAGCGCCTATAAATGTCAGCTTGCACTGTATGCTTCCCTGGAAGATGAGGTTGTTTCAGAATGCTGCCAGGTCTGCTGGTATAAAGTGCATGGAGCTTGCTGTTGAGCGGGAACTTGCGCTATACAGTTAATGTTATCTATTGTTATATCTATGATTATTATATTATTACTGACTAGATTCCATTATACTGTATCCAGAAGAGACTCTTTTTGTCTTCTTTATTTTGTAAATTAATGCATATTCCAGACTCAGGGGTTCAGCCTGATAAATTTCATTTCCCCTGTTTTAGTTTGGGAGAGAAAAGGGGTGGGGGTGGGGG
>NW_004797507.1:634234-638460 GCF_000002075.1 Aplysia californica
GGGGTGGGGGTGGGGGCGGAATTTGAGTTGAGGTGCGGGTGTTTAGGATGAGATTGGGGGAGGGTATGATTGGTTATTTAACGCTTCCCTGGTCACATTCTTAGTTAATAATGGGGGCCTGTTCGCTTAGCAGCTTCCTGGCATTCACATTCCTTTGCCCTTCGATTAAATTCTGAGTGCCCATCCAGACTGTGACTGTGACACATTTTCCTCACTAGAAATAAAATCAATAGAATCACTGAGTCTAGTGTATTTTAGTCAGAGTTTTACGGCACTTGCAACACAATAAAGTCATATAAGTCCCGAAGATTAGAGGTGTCACAAGAGTGAAACAAACACAAAAAGAAGGAGGAGAGATCAGGACGATAGATTTTTTTTATAGGAAAGAAGGAGCAAACCACACCAGAGCACTCGCCAGCCACCCACTCACTCATTGACTCATTGAGTCCTGAATCAAAACAAGGCTACAGCTTAACGGCACTGACCTGTGTCTATCATAGCCAACCCGGCCACCAGGGTAATGAAATGAGAGAATGCTATAATTTAGCAAGTAGGTGTTATGCTGGACTTCGGTGCTCACGGTACACGTTCAAATCCTCGACTGAGCCTTCTTGAACTCGGTTGGATTTGTGAAGTTTTCAATATTCTCAAGCACCCATCTAGCTCTACGGTCCTGTCGGAGATGGGCTTAAAATTCGGAGGTCTCGTCTTTTTATTAACCCAAGTGTTGAAAGGGGGTTGAACACTTCTCTACCCTAAAATTATAAGGTTCTATCTGCTCAGTAGGCCTACCTGGTTTTGAGAACTTTTGACGTAAAGGTTGTTGAGTTTCACAATTAATAAATATTATGTCAAGCTTTTTCGAATGCAGTTCTTTGAATATCTTGATAACGACTACGAATATTCTTGAGATTTTAATAAAGCAGACAGAACATTTGATTTCTGATCTCATGGTCTTAGTAACTCAAACCGGCCCAATATGTCAGATAGAACTTTGTAATTCTGAGGTACCGACTTATTTATACATAGTTCTGGGAGAAACGATTCGCTACCTCAGAATTACAAAGTTCTATCTGACATTTTTGGCCGTTTTGAGCTGTTAAGACCGTGAGATCAGAAAGCAAATGCCCTCTTTCTGTTCTATAAAAATTGTAAGATTATTCTAAGACGTACGTTATCAAGATATTCAAAGTATTGCATTCGAAAGAGCTGGACATATAGTGAAGCTCAATTATTTTTTTAACGTCAAAAGTAGGTACTGAGCAGATAGAACTTTGGAATTCTACGATGTCGATACTTCTGGGAGCAACAATTAGCGTGTCCAGTTTGAAATCTAGCATTGAATATTTGTGGCCGGGTTTTGGTCGAGATGAGCAGGAAATGGTTATGCTCACTGTACACCTGCAGGAGATACAACATCGTTTGTGATTCGACAGCAAATATATTGAATATCTGTATTTTCCCCCACAAAAGTGTTTTATGTCCCCATCTAAACAATTTTATATCATTTAGGAGGGAGCGGGTTTCGAATCTGCCTTTAAAGGCCAGCCCGAACTGAGAAGTCCAATCAGAGAAGACCGAGATATTCGATACTTATATTCCCAATACGGAAATCGAAAAGGAGATCTTCCACTGAGACGGTGAAGCGCCTTACCTTAGTAACCTGTGTACGAATTTCTTTGTTCAGAAGACCACGCCTGATATGTACTTGGGTGTGTTGTAGAGGCGTTTGTGTCTCTAGCTTTGTCTATCTATCTATCTATCTATCTATCTATCTATCTATCTATCTATCTATCTATCTATCTATCTATCTATCTATCTATCTATCTATCCATCTATCTATCTGTCTATCTATCTATCGATGGGGAGGGGGGGGGGGGGGGATAAAACACCAACATGAAAATACTAAAGATATTCATATGTTGCATCTTGTCAGTTGCGGTCATCCACAGATGCAGCAAAATTCAAAGCCCCTAGAATGAAATTACCATCTTTTGGTGAAGAAAGTTTTTCATCTTTTGGTCCTAAAATATGGAACTCCTTGTCCCAGGATCTCAGATAAATAACACATTTTTATACATTAAAGCGATTGCTTATTATAATGGAACTAAGCCCGTTTTTGGGGTCAGTAAAAACGTTTTACACAAATACCCATAAAATCTACAAAAATATGAATCTGACAAGAATTGTCCAAAGGGTTCCGTGGGCATATTTTCAAAGTTCGGAAACTACCTTTGGATTTTTCAAGTTTGATGGTTTTTACGTTTAATCGAAGCTCTCACACAGAGTTCTACTATTTCGAAGGAGTTAACACGGACACAAGTGCTGTTTGTGTTTTGTCTTGTGTGTGCCAAAGATTAGTACTTTTTGCAGTAGTTAGCAAAAACAGAAGTGCCGTTTGTGTTTTGACGTGTGTGTATGCCACATAGTTCTATTTCAGCTGCTTCTATTGGCCCACTGAATATTAGTTGTTTTTTTACTGGGGACTACTTATGTTTCATATTGTGCTTCATCGAGTAAAGGGATCAAGTTGCACATCTTTTCCAGACGCATGCAACCAACTTGGACTGCTCGATGGTGACACTGAGAAGGATACAGCAACGTAAGAAACATCTCCTATGAGATTTGGACCCCAGTTACGTCTTGCCTTTACAACCATTCTCATATATTGCCGCCCAGCTGATCCTCTCTCATTTTGGCACAAAATTGGAACTGTGCTGGGATATCATGATGAGAGACAAGGTCACAGAGTTGAATCCGCAGATTGAGAACTAAGTGTTGCTACAACTTCAGCACATTCTTGATAATGATGATTCTGCCACCTGCAGAACACAGTCACGCTGAGGAAGAACAACCAAGAATTGTCAACGAGGAGTTAAATTTTGACACAAAAAACCTGCGAGAGATGGTGGGTCAAGAGTACCCGAAGCTTAATGAAGAACAAAGAGTCGTGTGTGATGCTGTGATAGAATCAGTTGTACAGAAGTAAGGCAAGATATTTGCCCTGGAGACAAGTGGAGGGACTGGAAAAACCCACACTATAAACCTGATGCTTGCGACTGTCCGTTCCTTTAAGAAGATCGACCTTGCTACAGCTCTGTCAGGCATTACAGCAACTCTGCTCTCAAATGGCAGAACATTACACAGCAGCTGATGCAAAATACCCCTGAGTGTGAACGAACAGTCCATGTACAGTGTGAGTCCCTGAGATACCAGTGGCACTTTATTACGCCAAACAGAGCTACTCATTATTGATGAAGTATCGATGGGCCACAAACACATCTTTAAAGCCATAGACCGAACACTTCAAGGCATAATGTGGGAATAACTCTCTGTTCGGTGGGCTAACTGTGCTGATGTCGGGTGACTGGCACCAAATACTACCAGTAGTTCGCCATGGCTCAAGATCACAGATAGTCAATGCCACCCTGAAATCATCATATCTGTGGGAGCATGTTTATGTGCTCAGACTGACAAGAAACATGAGGGTTTTGCTTACAGGTTAGACTGTTGATTTCTCCAAATATCTACTGAACGTTGGTGATGGCAATCACAACGTATGAAAGCGAATCGGGCAGTTTGCGATTAAACTGCCAGAGGACATCACAGTGAACAGCGAACGAGAGTTGATAATTTTTTTCTTCGGTAACTAACAGTCTAACACAAATCCTGACTGGCTGGCTTCTCGCTGCATCATCTGTCCCACCAACACAGAAGTAGACAGAATCAATAACCTGCTCATGCAGTTCTTTTCCCGGAGAAGAAAAAGTCTGCAGGAGCAGTGATTCGGTGGAAGAAAATGAACACCAATACCCCTTCGAATTTATCAATTCTCTATGTCCGTCAGGTATGCCACCCCACAAACTGACATTGTCATATTGCTGAGAAATCTGGATCCCACAAACAGCCACTGCAACGGGACCAGATATGTGGTTCAACCACTTCATCAACATGTAATTGATGTAGTTGTTGCTTGTGGTCCACATGCCGGAAAGAGACTTTTCATCCCAAGGATTCTCCTCATGCCTTCAGACAACATATTTTCCTTCCATATGCGACAGTTATATATCGCAATGAGTCGTGTTGGATCCAGGGACTCTATTAGGATACATGCAAACTTTGCTGAGTCGCCCACTCCCTACCCCCCTCTCTCTCTCTCTCTCTCTCTCTCTCTCTCTCTCTCTCTCTCTCTCTCTCTCTCTCCCTCTCTCTCGCACTCTCTCTCT
>NW_004797507.1:640222-642725 GCF_000002075.1 Aplysia californica
ATTATAGATAGATAGATAGATAGATAGATAGATAGATAGATAGATAGATAGATAGATAGATAGATAGATAGATAGATAGATAGATAGATAGATAGATAGATATTATTATGCTCCTTTAACATTCTTCATTTTACAGCTCATATTAAGAGCAATAGCCGGGTTAATATTCACCATGTTTTTCTGAAAATTAAATACCCAAAAAAAAGTCTGAGCATTTATGTTACAAAAGGGGAAACACGTTGAATGCAAAGAGTAGAATGATTTTAATCTTCAATTTCAAATTTACAATTATTGTTGTTAGGGTCCTATAAGTGCAAAATGACAGCTTCAGTAAAAAGCGTAATGGCGTCTGGCATTGATCAAACATGGGCTGAACGAGTCCAGTTATCGTATGTTTGGGGATGTTTCCCCCCCCCCCCTTGAATTAATGCTTGATCTAACTGAACAAAGGTCCAGGACTCACGTGATAGGACACGAATGACGTGATCAAAAATATCTCATAAGTGGGGTCTGGTGAATATGCTGGCCATGGGAATGTCATTATAGCTCTAAGAAATTGATTGGTCATTGCAGTTTTATGAGCTAGCGCATTATCATGCCTGGATGTGAGTCCTTGGGCTTGGTTTTAACAGAAAGGTACAACATGCCGCTACCTCAGAATTACAAAGTTCTATCGGCTCAGTACCTAGTTTATGGAAATTTGACGTAAAAATTTTTGAGTTTCATAATATTTCAAGTTTTTTTCGAAAGCAATTTTTTGAATAATATCTTGTTAGCGACTCGGAATAATCTTACAATTTTGAAAGACCATACATGTATAGACAATATGATTTCTGACCTCATAGCTGAAAACGTTACAAAATCTTAAATGGAACTTCGTAATTCTGATGTAACGATGTGTGTCAGGAATTTGATTGATGTAGCCTTGAGCGTTCTTTTACCAACGAATAGACATAAGTGTGGTCTGTCAGCATCGCTGATTCCAGCCCACACCATGACGCTGCCTTCTCCCAAATTGTTTGCTTGTCTGATGCAAGCTGGGGTGTACCTTCCTTAAACTTCCTTTGTAGACGCTCTCCCTCCCAATTTTTTTTCGTTCCAACTGAAATTGGGACTCAGCTGAAAAAATACAACGTGGCCATCTCACGCAATTCTGTAGATATACCCAGTGAAGTCCGGATGTGATGGGGCTGAAGTCTTTATCTTAAGCGACAAGCTAAGCACCCAGCACGAAGGTTCCCCTCTTTCAAACAACGAAGATCAGTGAAGGCAGAGATCGGATTGCCATTTCTGAGTCTGTTCAGTTCATGTCGGGTCTGTGCTGTTATTTTAAATCGATTTCCCAAGTGTCGCTTTCGGACAAATGCGTCCTCTTTCCGTTTTGCATTTCTGCGTCCTGTTCGCTTGGGCGTGTGTCTTTTTTGGGGCCTATTGTTGTCTGGCGATCTCGTGTTATAGTGTGTCTGCTCACGTTGATCCTTCTCGCGATTGATGAAACCGAAGAGCCCACCTGAAGCATTTCAATAATTTGATTTCTCTCTGATTCCTTCTGCCGACGCATAGAGAATCAACGAAGAGAAGCAACTTTTTGATGTGCCAAGTAATTTGAAAATGAGTAATATTTTACGAGTGCAGTTTTCGTTATCAAAGCTATTCCTTTTCACTATGGTCTGACACCGCTTAAAATAAGGTAAAATGAAATCGCTTTGTTTAATTTTCTCCGATCTTTGTATACTGGACTAAAAATTGGATGACCAACATAATTTAAAGATCCATTCAAAAAAGTCACTGCAAACTAAAGTTCCGACACGTTTTCTTTGATATTAGCCTCAACCGATAAAAAAAATAAATTATAAGGGATTTACAGCATACACCTACAACATTAAAAAGTTGACATATTTTCCTCAACACCTCAGCTGAGCATAGACCAAAGAAACACTTTTCAAGAGACTGGGTGAGGGATTTTCGAGACTAACCTGGAGACGTCTAGACAGTCGGGGGATAAAATTTACAAGCTTGCAATGAATTAATGCTGAGGCAGGGTGGTGTCGCTGTCTCAAAAAGAACAATTTGCGTGCTAGATTACTGAAAGTCATTTATTTTAGTGGTCCTGTGTATGCATTCAAATAGCGATTTTTAATATAGGGTAAAAAAACAACAACACATTTTTATGAATGGATCAAGATTTTTTGAAAGATTATTTTTATTTGGTCTCTGGCCTGCAGAAGTACCATGCCAAGTTTCTTGAGCATAGGTAAATTAATTAATAAATGAGCTAGATTTTTTTTAGCACGTACAGACGAAAGTGAACAAGCTATAGCCACACTTTTTCACACTATTTGGCAATGTTAAGTGCGTGAATGACATACTCAAACAAAAAGATAGACCCGTGCTCCTTATTCATGAGTGACAATGAGCTTGTGTGAGATGCTTAGTTTTTGAGTTGCTCGCTGTTGGAATGAGTGAAGTTAAAGGGTGTTTGAGAGAGAGAGAGAGAGAGAGA
>NW_004797507.1:642883-645177 GCF_000002075.1 Aplysia californica
AGAGAGAGAGAGAGAGAGAGAGAGAGAGAGAGAGAGAGAGAGAGAGAGAGAATGTGTGTGTGTGGGGGGGTGTACTCACAGAAAAAGAAAGTGTGCACGCTTTAAAATAACTACAGCTTAATTAATACAGAGGCATTAGTCGCCAGATTTTGAACGGAGACTGAAGTGAGTCGTATTTTGTTAGTTAAAGAAGTTGCAGCAAAAATTCTTGCTCGTCAAGGAAGATAACTCATTGGTTTTCAATTCATTAGATTATTAGAATTTAAGTGTATGATTCACTCCCTTTAAGTCTGTGTCAGGGAAACAAAATGCCGCGATTTTTGCTTTCAAAACATGCCAGGCCTGTCAGTAAATGATATTATATCTAGACTGCGAGTGTTAGGAATGCTCCGGGCTGGAAGTAACCAACGAGATGTGGCTCAAGGACTCAACGTCTACAGAAACGCTATCAGACGTTTGTAGGCATGTGTCGGGGCTTCCAGCACGACGAATGACCGACCTAGAAGTGACAGGCCTCGGATCACAACGCAGAGACAAGACCGACACACCCACCGCGCTCATCTCCATAACAGATTGTGTCCTGCATCACTGACTGATTATCCCTGGATTATGACCAACAGCAGCGAGAACTATGAGGAATGGTCTGCGCGAGATAAAGATGAGACCCTACAGACTATCTGCTTTCAGACCTTACCCGAGCCACATCATCGCAAGGCTCGACGAATTTTGGAGACACGCCATTTTTTGTCGGGAAAACCTTGGCTGGCAACTTCCAGAGATATATAATAGATTCTATACATGTATATAAATATTATAGTGTAATAATATTCATATTTTAAATATATATCATATATATGCCCTTGTATGATACATCATATTGTTGTATATGCCTCTGTGATGTGGTGGTTCGACTATTTGCCAGTGCACCCAGCAGACGTGAGTTCTATTTCCTCTGGGCGGGAGCTTTTGTGATATTATAATGGCCTGATAAGCTTATATCAGTTGTACTAAGTCAAGATGCTTTATTCATGCTTCCAACGTTCCTAAGATTCCAGAGTGTTCGTACATTTCCCAACTCTTATTGTCTGCTAATTTTGTAGCTATTCGAAGCAAAACTTATTGCAGTCTTAATCTTGGTAGGCCTACCTAAATTTAAGGGTGTGTCTGGAGGCACCCCAAGTGAATGTGTCTGCTCAGGGAGATAACTCAGGTGCAGCACACTCTAACAATGTGGACACATTTAAGACTAATTGTTTCACGGTCAGAAAGGCCTGCAGACACAACACATCTCACAGTGGACGAAAGTTGTTATCAGCGAGTCTCCATGAGGAAAGATGAGGCGGCTGGACTTACGATCTAGGCAAGTGGCATCGTGTGCACACCCGTTTCTTACGCGTTTACCAGTTTTCCTACTTCGACGATGTAAAGTGGCTCCAAGTCCTCTGACCTTATTTTATACATACGACCACAACACCTGTTGACATTATTACAATAAACTCGGTCTCCCACATAAATAACACTCAGCGTTCTGTGTTGACTTACTTAATGCACGACAATATTTAAATTAGATATCTTTAATCTAAGAAAAAACTAGTTTTGCTTTAAGGATTTCTCTCTATATTTATATTTTTCTTGGCATGCATTTGAACCGCAATCTATAATTAAATAGAATAGAGAATAAAGCAAATTAAAAGCAAATGAAATTGGTACCTGAGAAAAATTCTTTATTCCACCTCCCCTCCCCCCATTCTTTTTATACTTTTATCACTGTATTTCTCTATCAGTCTCTGTCACTGTGTCTGATCCTGGCTTTATCTGTCTCTCTGCGAGTTTATGTGTATACATGTACATATTATGCAACTGCATGTACCGTTTGTTTAAGGGAAGAGGATGGGTTAGGGATATAGATCCCAACAAATGATAAATGCTTCTTAAAATATGGTAATTCTTCACGGTCAAGTGTTTATTAGTTGAGGCATAAAGCTTTACAAGGCGACCGAAAAATATATTTGGCCATTGTCGTGTTTTATTTTTGAGACAATTACTAGTTTGTCCTGGTACAAAAACGCTCATAGATTTTTTTTAAAAATGTATTTCCTGGAGTGGCATAGCCTCGTTTGCGTTAGAATTAGATATCCCCTCTAAACTGCCAGGAAAACGTTTTGAAGACATCTCTTTCTATTATGGGGACAGGCAACTTTGCCGATCACTTATATATGGGCAATTTTTAGGGGAAGAGGTTAACAAATAAATTGACTCCAGTTTGTTTTGGTTTTTTTTGTGTGTTTTTTTTT
>NW_004797507.1:646632-648073 GCF_000002075.1 Aplysia californica
TGATGATGATGATGATGATGATGATGATGATGATGATGATGATGATGATGATGGTGATGATAATAATAATAATTGCATGTATATATAGCGTTTAATAATATATATCCAAGCTCTTCAGAATGCTCTATGCGTTTTACAACAGACTATTATTACCCCAGCAGACCTTAGAAATTGGAAAACGACTTAGAAATATTTTCGGGTTACCGAGAAACAAATAGGCTTTCAATTTTTTTTTTCGACGCAACTGGTCTGAATAAAACTTTCTGACTTGAGACAAGTTTCTTGCACATTGCAACATGCTCACAGTGCAGCCTGTTAAACTAAAAAAAAGTAGCGCATGTACATCGTAAACCGCTCTCAAAAAGTCAACAGAATTGAACAACCTTGTCTCAACAGCGGACCCAGATCTTGCCTAATCAGTCACTGTCAGGGAAAATGATCACGATAAAAATATATAGGTACTCTGCTGTAATCACCCCACCCACGCCCCCAACAGAACAATTAATTTTCTTTCTTCCGTTGGCCTTCATGGGTAGCTGAAAACTTGACTATGTCTTAAGCAGAGCGTACAACAGAAGCCTGTGAATTGATTCGAGTTGTTTGTTTTGTTAATTAAATTTCTTTTTATATGCCTCTAGTTCTGAGGCAATTGGCGCCATGAGAGTGGTGTTTTCCTCACCCCTTCTCCTGGCGGTTCTTCTCATCCTTCACGAGAGCCAAGAGGAGATGAAGAAGGCATATCGGAAGTACCTGCATAACATTCGGCCGGAGACATTTAAGGGCTGGCTCAAGGTAGAGCGTTTTTCATGAACACTAAACCCTATATTTTCCACAACGTAACAGGAATAATTAATAAAAATTAATTAAAAACAGTTTTTCGTTGTAATATTTTGGAGGATTAAAATGTCCTTTTAAAAGAAAGTCAAAGTCATTAATACAAATTTATTCAATCTTTAAATGTGTGTTACAGCATGAATGCTAAACACAGATAAAATATTGTTTATCTTTTGATTTGTGTTGTGTGTATTGATTACTTGTCCGATAGCCTAACCACTTGGCTATCGATGTCACTTAACTTTTGGTTCACCAGGCGTTGTCAGCGCTCTTGTAGAACAAGATCCCCGTAAACTTAGATCTAGTAAACGTATGCTTGTACCTTTTGGTGTTACTGTTAGTATTGTAGGAGAATATGAATCTTATAAACACCAACTGAGACTGTTGTAAGTGCTTTACATAATATTATACTAGAAACTAACTCCATTGACAGAGCGAAATTTATTATATTATTATACTTGACGCTATTCGCTACCTTAGAATTACAACTTTCTATCTGGCATTTTGGACCGCTCTCAGATACTAAGACCACGAGGCCAGAAATCAAAATGTACTTTCTGCTCTATCAAAATCGTAAGATTATTCGAAGTCGTTACCTAGTTGCGGG
>NW_004797507.1:648773-651447 GCF_000002075.1 Aplysia californica
AAAAATTTCAAAACTTCAACGCATTCAAAACAATGCTGCCAGGCTAGTATTATTAAAGCAATCAAAACGCCATCATGTGACTCGCCACTGAAAGCCAGAATTGAAAATAAGTTAGCCCTACTATGCTTCAAAGGTCAAACTAACCAGTCTCCCACATACATTCAAGAACTCATTGTACCATACACACCATCATGTGAACTAAGATCCAGTGGCTCTAGACTAATTTCAACACCTCGTGTGTCACTGAAGAAATATGGTGAGAGAGCTTTTTCTTTTTCTGGGCCAACAGTTTGGAACACTCTCCCTCATGATTTGAGGAGCTAAATAAAACGTGATACCTTTAAAAGGGGACTCAAAACACATCTATTTTAGAAATATTTTAATTAATGGACAGTACCTTTGCCTTTTTGTATGAGCATTTTTTATTGTCTGAAAAAATGTTGCTGTCAAAAAGTGCGCACAAGATGAATTTGTATGCTGTTAGTATGAATGCGTGTTTAATCTCCTATGTACGCTTTGGGCCCATGCTGTGGGGAATGGCGGGATACAAATGCTCTTATTATTATTATATGTATATCGTTGAGGCCAGAACCCAGATCGGAGATTTAGAGACATGATGGTATTTTTAAAAAATCAGATTAATTAATAATGACCGATTCGTTGTTTTGATTGTTCCAAAGTCGCTACCTATTACAGAGTTGTATTTGCTCCATGTGTCATCATCATCATTGCCTTTCTCACCCTGCACCAGGGTATAGGCCACGGACAAATACCTTCCACCTTTCTCTATCCTGGGCTAGCCTCTTGATGTTAACCCATGTCTTCCCTCTTTTCTGTACATCGATTTCTGTGATTCTCTTCATTTTTCCTGTGATGCAGAAGTTCCTCCACCTCCCAAGATCGAAAATTAAAAAAGCTGTATTTGTCCGTGTTTCTGCAACTTACTGTTTTTTAACTGGGTTGGGTCTGGATCGCTAACAACAACTGGGTTGGGTAGTTGGCCGTCTGTAAACTGGCACTTTTCGGGCGACCAGACCTTTGTACTTTTAGTCGCCTCTATCACGCAGTATCACGGGAGGTGTATTCTTTACTCCCCCATAGTAAAACTATTCCCCCCCACCCCCACCTGCAGGGGCGTGCTCCATGCGTAGTTGTGATAAATCTGACGTAAAATATTTTGAGTTTCACAACATGTCAAACTTTTCGAAAGCAGTTCTCTGAATATCTTGATCATGACTCCGAATAATTTTACGATTTTGATAGAGCAGATAAAACATTTGCTTTCTTCCCTCCTGGTCTCCTTAATAACTCCAAAACGGCCAAAAAAGTCTGATAGAACGTGGTAATTCCGAGATAGCCAATCTAACTTCTAAGCCAGGTGTCGTTGTCTTCATAGTTCCAGAAGTGAGTCCAGCAGACCCGTGACCTTCACAAAGTGGGCTGCAGGAGAACCACGTGACTCGACCCACGTGTATCTGTGGACCCAGTTGGACTTTGGCACAGCACTGCGCGTGACGAACAGCTCTACTTCGCCTGCAAAATGTCGCTCAAGAGCGAGTGGGAGGCGGCGAAAAGTGGATATCGTTTTTCTTGATTTGAGTCACGGTAGCGAATAAAACGAGTACTTTTCTTGGGTCTTTTCCCCAATACACTTGCGAATCAAATTTAACAAAAAAAACATACTAGAAAACCAAACAATACCAATCTTTTTTTTGTTGCCGCTGTTTTTGCTCGTGCTATTGTCCGCCTCCTAAATGATATAAATTGTGTGTCGATGGAGCTCTCCTTTGCTCTAACATCCTAAACGATATTTTAATCTCTAATGGAATGCCCATGGCTCTTTTGATAATGACATTATATTCGTCGTTTGCACATGTTCTGTCTTTGTCAAGCGTGGACCAAGCCACAAAGCAGAAAGACCACCACGAGTATTCAAATACAAGTGCACCAATGAATGAATGATAATCTAATCAGTTTTAAAAAATCAACAAAAAAACAAACTGAAATAGCGCAGTAAAAGTTCACTCAGTTCCCTTAGTGAAATCCTGATATTGAGACATTATGGGCAGGAAAGAGAAAGGCCCTAAATAATCACAAAGAGACAGCCGAAATCAAGAAATTAAATAAGAGAAGCCGCTAAAATAGCATCCGACAGTTTCAAAGATGCCGCTGATCAGACTAGAAAAGTGCAAAAGATGAGGCGTTTTGCAGGGCGTTCGTAGCAAATACAGCCCTTCACAAGTTCTGGAATCTGTACGGAGCCACATGAAAACGAAGGAAAGCCTCAGGCATACCCGACTTCCAAAGAGAAGACAGCGAATCGCTGTGGAGTGATGGAAAGAACAAAAACAACAAGAAAATAACCTCAAAAATGCTCTATTTACTCTCTACATTCGGCATACCAATCAAGATAATGAGGCTAAGAGAACCATCTACTTTTCTACCTTCAACAGCATCAGAGTTCACGCCAAGAAACATATTATGGCGGATGAGTTAATAACATTAGAGAAAGCAGTGTCTGGGGGGGTGGGGCGGTGGGGTAGAGGAGAATCTGCGCAAAGTCCTAGTGGAACTGAAATGGTGAAATGGTATAACGCCTCTATCAGCACTGTAACTAGAGGATTTAGATACTCCCACATAAAAGAAATGGGTGATGCTGACATGTTTCGTTTTG
>NW_004797507.1:651547-666638 GCF_000002075.1 Aplysia californica
GCAACTTACTGTTTTTTAACTGGGTTGGGTCTGGATCGCTAACAACAACTGGGTTGGGTAGTTGGCCGTCTGTAAACTGGCACTTTTCGGGCGACCAGACCTTTGTACTTTTAGTCGCCTCTATCACGAAGTATCACGGGAGGTGTATTCTTTACTCCCCCATAGTAAAACTATTCCCCCCCACCCCCACCTGCAGGGGCGTGCTCCATGCGTAGTTGTGATAAATCTGACGTAAAATATTTTGAGTTTCACAACATGTCAAACTTTTCGAAAGCAGTTCTCTGAATATCTTGATCATGACTCCGAATAATTTTACGATTTTGATAGAGCAGATAAAACATTTGCTTTCTTCCCTCTTGGTCTCCTTAATAACTCCAAAACGGCCAAAAAAGTCTGATAGAACGTGGTAATTCCGAGATAGCCAATCTAAGCCAGGTGTTGTTGTCTTCATAGTTCCAGAAGTGAGTCCAGCAGACCCGTGACCTTCACAAAGTGGGCTGCAGGAGAACCACGTGACTCGACCCACGTGTATCTGTGGACCCAGTTGGACTATGGCATAGCACTGCATGTGACGAACGGCTCTACTTCGCCTGCAAAATGTCGCTCAAGAGCGAGTGGGAGGCGGCGAAAAGTGGATATCGTTTTTCTTGATTTGAGTCACGGTAGCGAATAAAACGAGTACTTTTCTTGGGTCTTTTCCCCAATACACTTGCGAATCAAATTTAACAAAAAACATACTAGAAAACCAAACAATACCAATCTTTTTGTTGCCGCTGTTTTTGCTCGTGCTATTGTCCGCCTCCTAAATGATATAAATTGTGTGTCGATGGAGCTCTCCTTTGCTCTAACATCTTAAACGATATTTTAATCTCTAATGGGATGCCCTTGGCTCTTTTGATAATGACATATTATTTTGCACATGTTCTGTCTTTGTCAAGCGTGGACCAAGCCACAAAGCAGAAAGACCACCACGAGTATTCAAATACAATTGCACCAATGAATGAATGATAATATAATCAGTTTAAAAAATCCAAAACCCCCCAAAAAAACCCTGAAATAGCGCAGTAAAAGTTCACTCAGTTCCCTTAGTGAAATCCTGATATTGAGACATTATGGGCAGGAAAGAGAAAGGCCCTAAATAATCACAAAGAGACAGCCGAAATCAAGAAATTAAATAAGAGAAGCCGCTAAAATAGCATCCGACAGTTTCCAAGACGCCGCTGATCAGACTAGAAAAGTGCAATATATGAGGCGTTTTGCAGGCAAATACGGCCCTTCACGAGTTCTGGAATCTGTACGGAGCCACATGAAAACGAAGGAAAGCCTCAGGCATACCCGACTTCCAGAGAGAAGACAGTGACTCGCTGAGGAGAGATGGAAAGAACAAAAAGAAAATAACCCCCAAAATGCTCTATTCACTCTCTACATTCGGCATACCAATCAAGATAATGAGGCTAAGAGAACCATCTACTTTTCTACCTTCAACAGCATCAGAGTTCACGCCAAGAAACATATTATGGCGGATGAGTTAATAACATTAGAGAAAGCAGTGTCTGGGGGGGTGGGGCGGTGGGGTAGAGGAGAATCTGCGCAAGGTCCTAGTGGGACTGAAAATGGTGAAATGGTATAACGCCTCTATCAGCACTGTAACTAGAGGATTTAGATACTCCCACATAAAAGAAATGGGTGATGCTGACATGTTTCGTTTTGTGTTTGAGTAAAGAGAAGCACGTCGACACAATAATGGTCATTTAGAGCTGGGGAAAAGTAAGTCAGACAAAGACAGAAACAACAGAGGGAAAGTAAAGAAGTAGGTCCTACCAGTGGTGCCCTCCAACCACCCGCGATGCTGAAATTGAGTTTGAGGCAATAACCGTGGTCTTCAAAATTCAATCAATACATGTACCAATAACAGCCTGTCAAGAGGCGAGATTCCAGATGACTGGCTCAACAGCCACCTCACGCTTGTCCCAAACCCAGAAAAAAATCCCAGTAACATAGTTCAATATCACACAATCACTATGCAGAACATTATTGCTACCTCAGAAAAAGTTATTTCTGACATTTCTTGGCAGTTTTGAGTAACTAAGACCATGAGGTCAGAAATTGAACGCTCTGTCTGTTCTATCAAAATCATAAGAATATATTCGAAGTCGTTATCAAGTTATTCAAAGGATTGCATTCGAAAAAGCTCGACATGATGTGGAACTCCTTCTTTGACGTGAAATTTCCCAAAACTAGGTGCTGAGCTACTAGAACTGTAATTTTGAGGTAGAACGCCATCATAGCAAACTCTATTGTACGAGTCCTCAAGGTCAATGGCAGTCGCCAGACGCCAGTTTTCTCACCTCTCCTTAAAGCCATTATACACATCGGATGCGAGGATCGCTGTACCGGTATTCATAATTCATCCAAGTGTACTTTTCTGTGCCGTAGCTTCTTGGGTAGAGGGTAGGAGGCTTTTCCTCTTTATAGCTCTTGTGCCAGCTTACACTTACAGGCCAAAATAGATTCCATTAGTTGACCAATACACTAACAAAGAGCAGAGAAAGCATGAGGGTCACGTATGAGTGCAGTCATACAGTTACAGGAAGAAGAGTAAGAAGATCAAGTGTGGTGAGTGATTCCTTTATTCTAGCTCAGCCTGCTAGTTAATTCTGCTCGCTCATTCTGTCTCACAGCTGTCTGTATGTCCAGGGCAGAAGATCCGGGTGATCGCCCTCAGGCTGCTCCCATTGAATTTGCTAGGTGTCAGGACATGGTGAAATCAGGCGCTCATCTGTGTGTTTTTTTGTATATATGGAGTTATAGATATCATCTTAATATCTTGAAGCCTGTTCATTTGCCTTGCTTTTCGATGAAAAATACTCTTCTATCTTGAATAAAAGTCGAGATATTCGCGACTGAAGGAGGAGGAAAGAGTCGCCTGATGTAAAATTAGCAAGAAAATGGCCTCTAAAGTTAGCAAATTTCCAAAGCTGTGCTGTAGTGTCCTTGAAAACCGCAAATTTACATTTTTTGTACCTTTGATCAAAGTTTTTTCAATAAAATTCAAACAGGAATGTGTTTTTTATTGGACATACATGTCCAAAACATAAAATTTGATAAAATTTGACCAACAGGCGTGAAATGTCTATCTCTTAGATTTCATTATTATGACGAGCGCCTAATTCCACTGCGCCGTGACACACGTTTTGACAGTACATGTATACACTGAGTAGAGAAGATTCCCCTCTAAGTGTTATTGTCTTTCTCGTTTCCTTTATTCTTCCATATATACACATGTATAATATATATAGGTACCACAATAATATGGTACTTTACCAGTCTTCTGTGACTAGTAAAAATTGAGTATTTAAGTAAAAATGTAATAATGAAGAAGTTATTGTAAGGGTTAGAATATTAATCTGAACAACAAAAAGACATCTATCGTTTGGAAATAAATGATTTTTTTTGGCTTTGACATTTAACACTTAAGGGGATCCACTGGTCAGATCAGTAAAAATTTTGAAAAAAATATCAATTTTCAGATTTTGGAGTATCTTAATAGATATCAATATCAAGGATCCATCTTTAGAAGCCTAATTCCTTTATCAAACTTATAAATACCTGGAAAACGCATTTAAGAGAGGCAGCAATGTAGGAAAATCTTCACCAAAAATTATCTCTCTTTGCAGTTTTCTCAGAATTGTTTATCTGACCAGGTAGCAACACTATATTGAGTAGATCTCAGAAAGTTACTGTCAGAATTGTTTCAAATTTGGACACAATCTTTTATACACAGTTCTCTATAACTTTACAGGAGCATTTTTGCTGTTTATGGAACACATTTGGAGTTTTAGGCCTGTTTTATTTGACAAAATCTGAAAACATTGGAGACCTGAATGTGGTGCATAACAAGGACTGTAAGGCTCACAAGTCAGTACAAAAATTTCAAATTTGGCTCTGTAAGGTTGTTCTACCTACCAACAGTAATCGCCATGCCAAATATTAGGCTTCTATCTTGAAGCATGTTGATGATTGACAAAATATAAAATTGGTTTTAAAAATGCTGAATCAATCCTATATTTTTGATGGCTCGAGATTATCATTGCTAAAATCTTGAATTTTTTGCTTGGTAACCTTTTTTTGTACTATGTCACCCCCTTTGATGCAGAAAAGCAAGCGTTAGACCAAAAAGTATAGCATTTGGGTGTTGACCATAGCTACACCCCCTTAATAATGACACACATTTCTTGAACAGGGGACTAAGAAAGTTTCTGAGGATCAGATGGACAGACAGGATCACCAATGTGGAAGTGTTAAGGAAAACAAGACAGATTCCAGTCTGAGATGAGGTTGGAAGAAGGCGGTGGCGATGGATTGGACATACTCTCAGGAAGTCATTGGCTTAGTGGTTAAGCTCTCGGACTCGCAACCGTTAGGTCTCGGGTTCGAATCCCGTCAGGGGCCCGATGTTGTGTCCTTGGGAAAGGCACTTTGCACAAATTTTCCCCACTTCACTCAGGTGGAAATGGGTACCCGGCTATAGACAGTGAACGATCTTGTCAGTTTGATCGTGTTTGAGCGCGTGAAATCCGCAGCTTGCACTGTACGCTTCGGCGGAAGCCGAGTATGTTTCTGAGTGTTCTCAGAGGGTCTGCTGGGGTAATAATGGTTGTAAAGCTCATAGAGCATGCTCTTGAGCATGGATATGCGCTATATAAATGCAATTATTATTATTATTATTATTAAGTCAGGCAGCTGCATAACAAAGAAAGTTTTGGATTGGAACCCACAGGGTAAGAGATCAAGGGAAAGACGGTGTGGAACCTGGAGAAGAATCACAGAAAATACTGATTATAAATCACATAGAGTTTGCTGCTGAGCGTGAATTTGCGCTACACAAGTGCTATTTATTGTTATTATTATTAAAATTACCCTTGCCCAATAACGACCCTTTGGAAATTCAAACCTGGGTTAATATAATATATAGTCCAGCGTGACACTAATTGAGCTAAGAGTAGCAATGATCAAAGGTATAAAAAGAATTTTGAAATTCGCATGACTGTCTAAAAGGTGTTTATTCCTTTGGCAATTCCATGTAAAAACATTTCAATGAAACAATAAATGAAGACCACAATGTAAAAACTATCAGTCACAAAGTGGAAATTATTGAATTATTATTTCAGTTTCATGTAGCAAACTAGCATGTGTGCACTACGCCTGTTGTATATATAGTCGAACCAGTAAAAATAATCTTAAGCTCTCCGTTTAGAACTTACTTGACCTTCAATACATATATCTAGAGTGGGGCCACATTTGGGCCATCATGAGTGAAAGAAGCTTTTTAAAAACTTGTTTTCAGAATGGGGAACTTTACTTTTATTTTCAAATCCGAATGGCATCATGCAGAAGAGTTAACGCTCAGATGCTACTGGATCGCTAACAACGTCAAATCAAACAAAGAGTTCAATCCAAAGTCACAGACCCTTTCAAAAGAGGGAACAACATAAAAATAATCCAAGTCCAGTGCGTTTTTAACTTTAGAATCTGATTTTCTTTATACCAGACTTTGATCGTTACACAATTGCAATGTTTCTAAATACGATCACTTGGCAATTCCAATACACTGAGACATTATGGCTTATGGCAGTCCTTAAAAGAGGAAAAATCATATTTTGCTACTTCAAAAATGGAATTTGCAGCGTTTTGTCATCAAACTGTTCAAATGTACATGCTCATCCAATTACCAGAAACATCACAACAGGTGCTAGTTCTCGCAGAACAAACAAAACACTCTGTACTAACCAACAGAAGGCACAAATTTAGTACAGCCGACACATTTATTTAATTTGATCCCACTAGTTCCATACAATCATTTGTGTGTGTGTTTTTTAGTAGAAGTAAGTGTGCCTATGTGGTTATGTGAGAGTAAGAGGATGAGTGGTGTGTGTGTGTGTCTGTGTGTGTGTGTGTGTGTGCACACGCAAGTGTGTGCACTTGTGCATGCTTTTATGTCTCAGAGGGAATGTGTGTGTGTGTGTGTGTAAATGCAAGTATTTACATAAAATTGAGTGTCAGAATCTGGAACTAATACACACTCACGTACAACATTAACAATTCGAACACATGAGACACAATTCACAAACGTCTTTGTGCAAATCAAAAGTCCCAGCCAGCTGTTTCATGTTCCCATATTTTATAACACAAAGCACCAACCCTACTGTGATCCTGGACCTCAGCACTAGGTCTAGTCAGTTCCAAATGGGGGGTTTAAATTTACTTTTACTCATCAAAAAACGTTACTATTCCTATGTTGACAAGCTTCGGCCCCATGTCCTCACATCTACCCAGCATACACCAGAACGAAGACTCAAGATAACCATTCCTTTCTTAACAGAAACAGTACAAACTATGTGTCTCACAACCAGCCGCCTGACAGTAGCAGAATCTTACATCCAATAGCATGACAGTAGCAAAATCTCCCATCCAATCAGCTGCCAGCAAGTTCCTCTCATCCAATCAGCTGACAGCAGCAGACTCTCTCATCCAAGCGACTGACAGCAGCAGAATCTATCATCCAATCAGCCGACACTGCAGACTCTCTCATCCAATCAGGTAACAGCAGTAGACTCTTTCATTCAATCAGCTGACAGCACTAAACTCTCTCATCCAATCAGCAAACAGCAGCAGGCTCTCTCATCCAATCGGCCGACAGCAGCAGACTCTCACATCCAATCAGCCCACTCATCTACATTCTAAGACCAACACTGTTCCTTCCCTGACCAGTGCTGACCCCAAGCTCAGTCACCCCTCAGACAGACAAAAGCTAAGAACAAACGCGGCCCCTGCTACTATCTCAACACTTTCTGAACAAAAGCCTGGACCAGTTGGATGTAAGCTGGGTCATTGGCGCCTGTGAAAGAAGTCACCGACACTGATCTGTTGAGCTGAGGGGTCAGGGACCCATGACCTGTGGAGGCTGAGCCCACGGGTGGGGTGCCCACTGCCGGAGAACTGAGCCCAGCAGCTGCTGAGGATGTCGCTGACAGACTGAATCCTGGAGAGAGAAAGAGAGAGCAGAAGGCATGTTATGTATTGTTTGGTCGATGCCCTACTAGATCAAAGCTTCAATTCACTGGTCAAAGCGATGGTCCAATTCTTGGTCCCTTGGTCATGCCAATGGTCCAATCCTTGATCTGGGCTATTTGTCATAGTTTCTGGTTCATGGAATAATAATACAAAGGAAGAAAGAAGGAACTAAAAAAGATAGAGACAATACACAAAATTTCGGACAAGATAAAAGTGAACTTTACCATGATGTGGGGATGTACTTCCTGTTTGAGTGATGTGGTTCCATCTATCATCACCCTCTTACAAATAAATAGGCAGAATGTGGCCACTATAAATAAATGACATATTTTGGCAGAACACAGGAAAAAACACAACATTCTTATGGTGAAGAAATCAGCAAACAAAAGGTACTAAATTCTGGTTCAAAAGCAGAATAAACATGGCCTAACTAATCTCCACACCACAAAATACAGTTTAAACCAAAATCTATGGGAGCCTCATATTTTCTTTGGTTGCTCAATGGCGTGCACATTTACTTCCTTACTCCCTCTCACTACCTCTCAGGTACAGAGACAGAGAACTTGCCTACCTCTCAGGTACAGAGACAGAGAACTTGCCTACCTCTCAGGTACAGAGACAGAGAACTTGCCTACCTCTCAGGTACAGAGACAGAGAACTTGCCTACCTCTCAGGTACAGAGACAGAGAACGTGCCTACCTCTCAGGTACAGAGACAGAGAACGTGCCTACCTCTCAGGTACAGAGACAGAGAACGTGCCTACCTCTCAGGTACAGAGACAGAGAACGTGCCTACCTCTCAGGTACAGAGACAGAGAACTTGCCTACCTCTCAGGTACAGAGACAGAGAACTTGCCTACCTCTCAGGTACAGAGACAGAGAACTTGCCTACCTCTCAGGTACAGAGACAGAGAACTTGCCTGTCCTTGGTCAACTCTTCTAATCTTGGCTCATCTAGACCCTGGGTCATTGCCTCATCCCTGAGTGTGCCTCTTTAACTTCTAGTTGGTCTACCTCTGTCTTTTACTTTTTCCAGTAGGTCTCTTCTCTAAATTTCAATATTTTGACGAGCGGCTCATTTCACCACAATGCCACACATTTTCACCCCCAAAAAAGAACAAATGGTAGGAGAAGACAACACCAGTCCCCCACCCCACCCCACCCCATGCAGCCTCTCACCTGTGTTTGGGGGAGTCAGAGAGGTAGAGCGCTCCACACCGCCTCCTCGTCGCAGCTGTCGATGTAGACTGGACAGGAACGAATTCTGGTGCGGGGGGAAAACAACATAATTATCAGGGTAAATTGAAGGTGCTGCTGTTGGCTGGTGTTTGAGGAGTTACGGTAAACGCATTTCACTGCGGTACGCAAAAGGTGCCAGTGCGATTTTCATTTCGAAAAGTAATGATACCCATCTTGCTACCCTAGAATTACAAAATTCTATTTGCTCAGTACCTAGTTTTGAGAAATTTGACCTTAAATTGTGAGTTTCACAATAAGTCAAGCTGTTTTTAATGCAATTCTTTGAATATCATGATAACCATTTCAAATATTCATCTGATTTTGAATGTGCAAGCCATTTGAAAGTGAATACACTTGAATGCAAGAGTATTAATGTGGGCATTTGCGTGAATATGTGAGAGTGTGTACATGCTCGAGAATATTTGAGAGTATGGTTGCTTGCCTGTGTATATTTTGCTTGACATATGACTCACCAATTCAGTGCCCAGCTCTCGTTTCAAAAACTGCCTGTCACGGGGTACAAGGTTCGGATCTCTCAGGTAGCGACATGCTTGAGACATGAGGATATCCAGGGAGTTCTCGAGGGCAAAGTGGATAACGGGCCTGGGAACATACACACACATTGCATTTTACAGTGCTGTCAACACTTATCAGGATATATAAAAACACTTTATTCTGAAATGTAATCAAGAGTACTGAAATCTTGGCATTCAATGAGGTACCAAGGGAAAAAAATAGACAGTGAAAAAGGCAAAATTGTCATGTCCATGTGTATGTGTGTGTGTGTGTAGGGGGGAGGGGGGGTAGTATATATATGACACATGACTTTCATTCTGTACATTAAACTGAGAAGAAAACGGTACAAACAGTTGTGATACAGTGAGGAAACACATCTAGTTGAGTAAACTATCTCACCTAGGCACTTGATGTCTGGTTGGATCATCCGGGGAACTGCGGTGAGGGGACAGCTTGCCACCCTCTCCCTGGCACAATGCAGGAAGGGAAGAGGAATTAAATCCAGGCATTATCAACTTTAAGCGAAAAATTATGACTACAAAATTTAAAATAAAAAAAGAATATGTTACCATTCTAGAGTCCATTTATAAATATTTGAACTTCTCATTATGATAATGCAAATCAGAATTTTAATTAAGCTTTGTACAGTTTAGCAATCTTTACCATTAAGGACTGTTCAACTGATATGTCTTACAGACTTGCCAAATTCTTTTGTTCAATAGAACAGGAAAAATCAAAGCAATTCAGCGTTAAACCACTTAATCGGCTGCTTGCACTGTATGCTTCGCAGGAAGCTGAGAATATTTTTGAGTGTTCTAGCATCTGTTAGGGTTATAATAGATGTAATGTACAAAGAGCGTTCTGTAGAGCATGGATATGTGATGTGCTTTAAAAAAGCAATTATTATTATTATGATCAAAAACAAGAAAGAAAAACAACAAAGTGAAAGAAAAGAAGTACAGACCTACCAGTAGAGTCCAATAACCACCTGAACAGCCATTCAGGGAAGGGAAAAAAGTAAAACAGAAATGCAGAAACAATAGAGGGAGAGAGAAGAAGTACAAGCTGACAAAGTGGCACTCTCCACGCAACAGTAAGATGCAGTGGATCTATACAGGCATCAGTACGGGATGCGAGCAAGAATGCGATCGCACACGACTCAATTTCCTTTCGTGCGATAACTGAATATTCTCAGTAACATGGGCAGAACAGCTAAATTTTCGCCAATGACAGTCAGACATTTTCTGGCCCACAAAGTCAAGAATTTGAAATCTTTGCTTCCATGTGTGGAGGCACCGCTCAAATATAAATAGTCACACATTCTGATGATTAGTTCAAATTTTCCCTGAGCTATTACTACACGACCAGAATAATACAGAAATGTCAAATACACTGCAGTGCTCTCATATAGTGCTCAGATGGTTCCATGCTGGGTGACCATGCCTCTCACATCAGGTCAAATTATTTATGGGGTGCCCCTGAACTTGGGCTGAGTGCATCTTCGTTTTGCTTCTCGTTTTCGCCACTTTCTTCAGCTACTATTTTACAAGTTTTTGTCAAACATAATATTTGCAAAATAATGTAACTAACTATCACTCAATACCCATGATCACACCCCCACACCCCATCACTCTCTCTGTCTCTGTATTCCTCTGCCTCTCTCTTGGTCTCTCTCTGTCATTCTGTCCCTCTCTCTTTCGGTCTCTCTGTCTCAGCGTGTGTGCGAGTGTGTCAGTGTGTGTATGTATGAGTGTGTGTGTGAGTGTGTGTGTGTGTGTCTGTATCTCTTTCTCTATATATCTATCACTCTCTCTGTCTCTCTCTATCTATCCCTCTCTCTGTCTCTCTCTATCTATCGCTCTCTCTGTCTCTCTCTATCCCTCTCTGTCTCTTTCGCTCTCCCTCTAATGTGCAGCTGTGGTGATATTCTGAGACGTACTGTACTTTATCTCGGCTGTACGCTGCCCATCATCTTATGAGTCAGTGGCAGACTGAATGTAAACATTGTACAAGGTTTTACTCTGGATATAAAACATATTTTTCACAAGTTTTGATTAAAGAATTTTTATCGAAACTTTTATTCAACTATTCTTTAACTTTAACACAAATTTTCATCCTGTACGAAGTCCTACTTTCACCTCCCTGTTGATGTGATTATAAACAATGATTTTTTTCCAGCATTGTAAAACCATTTTGGAATCGGAGTGGCATTTGCAGTAACCTATAAGTGATCGAATCAACGTGGGACAAAAACGGGTCAAAGAAATTTTAAAATGAAAATTGTGGGCTCCCGTTTTCCCAGCTCTCCACCAACTTGGCTCTGTCTTAACAGAAATGAACTATAAATTGATGGTTCCACCTCTAGAAATAACGCAAGTGTAGGAAAATCAATCCTACACATTATAGAGCTCTATCACTCTTACAGAATTGTCCCCCAGCAACATATTAAAATACTTGTGAAATTTCAGGAACAAAATCCCCACGAAAATTTGCGCTGAGGAGAGACCTGCAAAAGACCTGCAAAAGTTGAGATCTTACCTTGGCCAGGTGCCGTACACAGACTGTGACACAGTAGAGAAGGGTTCCAAATGTAACGCCCTCGGAGGCAGATTCCAGGGCTGGTGTACCGAAGCCAATTCCGAGCACACGGTCCCATTCTGTGACATCAAGGCTCTGGGGGAGGGAAAAATGTTGAAGAAAACGACGTGCCACGCATTAAGGGTTCACCTTTCATCAAGCCTGAATTGATGAACTGAGATGAAAATGACAAAGCAAGGAAAGACACACCACTAACAACAAAGAGTGATTCGCTGTTTGTTCAACTACTTACGACAACTTGCTTAACTCACCCAGCTCTAACGCTGATAGTATCGGGTACATGGAAAATTTTTGCTGTTGAGACCGAAAACACTACTTTTGTGAGAAGCAGACTATAGCCTAATTGGAAGAGTAACCAGTTTGTGTTTGAAACCATGTGAGGGGGTGCAAAAATTGAACGCACTTCCTTTCTTCGCCTTTAGTTTACTTTTTGACTCTGTATATAAACCTTTTTTCACAGAGTATTGAATAAAAACTATGACATATTTTGCCTTCAAAGTTTCAATACACACAAATAATGTTTTTAATAAAATGACTATATAATTTGGGTATGATATGTTAAAATTTAGTATTTTTTTCAAGTTTTCAAAAAGTAAAATTCTCTAGGGAGAGCTGAAAACCCAGAGGTGTAGGCCTAGGTTTGAGTGAGTTAACGCAGTCTTCAACTGCTGCTAACTAATAATTCCACTTTTGTTTTGCTTGTGTGTGTGTGTGTGTATGTGTGCACCTGTGTGTGTTTATGAATGCGTGCGTGTGTGCACGCATTTGTGACAGTATCTCGATATCTCACCTGGTCCAACATGATCTCTGGGAGTGAGGGCGTAAAGTGCTTCAGACAGGCTAGAGCCTTTCCCACAAGTCTCAGCATGCTGGAACAGCAAAAATAATAGCACACACATCAGAGGTAGGCAAAGTTAGGCAAGAAAATACACACATACACATGTCAGTCGTAGGCAATAGTTAGACAAGAAAATAAACACATACACATGTCAGTCGTAGGCAAAGTTAGGCAAGAAAATACACACATACACATGTCAGTCGTAGGCAATAGTTAGACAAGAAAATACACACATACACATGTCAGTGGTAGGAAAAAAGGCAAAAGTTAGGCTAATTATAACAAACAGACAAAATGTCAGTAGTTGACCAAAGTTGGGCAGCGGCAGCAGCAGCACACACGTCAGTAATAGACAAAACATAGGCTTAAAAAACCAAAAACATTCACACATTACTTATGAACAGAATATTACGAAAAAAACAAAAACAAACAAAAACAACAAAAACACACACACGCACACACACACAGAAGTCCAAAATCAGTAAATACCTGAAAAATGAGTAGAAATAGGAAGCCCTGCTATACATGATATGTGTGTATGTATATGTTCCTACTTATGTTGAGCGTATGTCTAAGTATGTGTTCATGTCTGTGGCAAGCATGTATCTAAGGTATATATGTATATTGTTCATGCTTGTGTCAAACATATATCTATGAGTCAATATGTGTGTCAAACACATTTATGTATGCATATATGTGTTTATGCTTGTGGTGAGCATAAATCTCAGTGTATAATAATAATAGATAGCATTTGTATAGTGAAAATTCCCACCCAACAGCAAGCTCTATGCGCTTTACAATCTATACTACTACCCTAGCAGACCTGATAGCATTCTGAGACAATCTAAACTTCTTGGGAAGCATACAGGGCAAGCTGTGCATTTACCTGTGTTCAGCCTCCACGAGCTGGGAAGTGGGCTGCTCCACGTCATCCATCGACGTCTGGTGCTGCAGGAAGGATGACGGCTGGACTAACATCTCCGCGCGGCCCGTGCCCGACAGGTTCTTGTGCTGGAGGAAAGTTTTAAAATATTTACGGACCATTGTTGAAGACACCTATCCATCAGTACTGAATGTGAATTTGGGTGCAGCGTGACAGCCAAAATGTCTTCAAAATCAATAGCTCGTACCAATATTATGGACCGTTGCTCAAGGCATCTATCAATCAGTATTGAATGTGGATTTTGGAGCAGCTTTTTCAAATGATAAGACCTTTGAAACTTTTTGGTCCAACAGATACAGTGACATTCATAGTCACATTGTAGAGCTGCTAAACTTGTCCGTGTGTCGCCACATTTTCTTCAATTCTGATTTAATTTTTTTGTATGGATGAGTATTCACCCAATTCTACACTACTTATTTTTAGATTCTCAAGATGGGTTTACAAGAATCAATTCTACTCAAAACGCAAACTATGCAAAATTAACTGACAATGCTGCCATAAGCAGACAAAACGCCTTTTTCAAAATTCACAATAGTTACAAGAAAAAGGTTTTTTGTGAGCATAACCATTGAAAAATAGAGTGTTCTTAGTTTTTAGTACGAGTTTTAAGGCACCTGCAACACAATAAGGTCATATAAATGCAGAACAATAAATGTGTTACAAGAGAGTAACGTACACAAAAAAGGAGGAGGAGATATAAGGACGATAGATGTTCGATAGGAAAGAAGAAGAAAACCACACCAGAGTACCCGCAAACCACCCACAAATAGAGTGCTTCCAAAATATGAATTCTAATTTTTTAACAAATTAGTTTCATTTTAATTTTTTCACACAAGTAGGGTTACTGATCAGGCTTTTGATTTAGCAAATAAAAATTGTTTGTGCCAAAATGATAAAAAAACGCATTTTGTCAGCTTATGTAGAATAAATTTTTTGGGGCAAGAGGCGCCCGCAACTGTATTAAGTCAAAATATAAACTGACAATATGAACACTTAACGTGTGGATGTAAAATTTGCATAGAAAGAATTATGGGAATCAAAGATGGGAGCAACTGATGAGCAAGAATGCTACATGCAATGGTGATGCATAGGAAAGGAGGTCTTCTTTTTTTACTTTTCCTATCCAGGAAAGGGAGTCTTCCAGTTTGGCACTAAAGTGGCAAGACCAAGGGAAAGAGTTAAAAGATCATTATTTTACATGAGCACTTGGTAACTTTTGGTGGAGCAAATACAGTAACAATAATTGTCACTTTGTCATAGCATCTACCAAAAGTAGGACTATCCAAAATTCACAAGACTGACAGGGCGGCCCACCCACCACCATATTATAAGGAATAAATACTTCAAAATTCGTAAAATAACTTACACTTCTAAAGTAAAATGTTTTTCTGAGAGCAAAGTTTCCTAAAAGTGAATAAAAATCGTAACTATTCTGCTAAATAGACAGGCACTCACCTCCAGGATGTGTGAGAGATAGCGTGGCCGGATCAGGAGAGCCACGTACGTCTGGAGCATTGCCATCAGAGCACCCTGGTGGAAGGGGTGGATGGGTGGGTTGGGAGAGGTGTGGAGATGGTGTGTGTGTGTGTGTGGGGGGGGGGTGTTGATAAAGGGGTGGAGGTGGTGTGTTTGTGAGTGGGGGGGGGGTGGTGTTGGGAGAAGGGTGGAGAAGTCACAGAAAGTGTTGATCAATATACTGATCATCATTAGAAACTTTTTCGTCTCTTTCAACAAGGACTAAGTTCACTCCCAAAGAAAACAAGAAATATTGTGGGGGATGTTGTAACATACAAAAATCTGCAGCGAGACATAGACTGAGCATGAGCACAGATGACAGTAAGCAGGGAAACCACTGGAATTTTGGGGAGGGAGGGAGGGAGGGAG
>NW_004797507.1:666738-722413 GCF_000002075.1 Aplysia californica
GAGAGAGAGAGAGAGAGAGAGAGAGAGAGAGAGAGAGAGAGAGAGAGAGAGAGACCAACTACTTTTCAAAATGACAATGCACCAGCCTCATCAAACACACACACACACATCCCAGCCTTATCAAACACATAAAAACACACATAACAGCTTCATACAAAAAATACACATACAGCACCAACCTCATCAAACACACATGCACCAGCCTTATCAAACAAACACATAAACACACAGTTGAAAGTCTAAGTAAGATTTAACGGAGCTCACATCTGCATAAGGTCATATGAGCACCAAGGGGTGGATGTCAACAGAAAAGTCCAAACTGGGCATCAGGCTTACTCTGCTCACCTCTCTAGCTTCAACAGCACAAAATCTGCTTCGATTATCAAGGCAACCCGAAAATAGCAATTCACAAGAAAGTGACAAACATACAAAAGAAGTAGAGAAAAATGACGATAGTAAGAATGAGGAAAGAAAAAGTAGCAGTTCCCCCTAAGTTGTTCCAGTACAGTATGAACATGACATTGATAAATTAGCCCATTTACAATTCTACTGTGCATAAGAACATGTTAATATACCCCCTTTGGCAAAGGCCTAAAGAAAGTAAACACACACTCTTTTCTCTTTAGTAAAGAGTTTTACGGCACTTGCAACACAGTAAGGTCATATAAGTGCCGAAGATCGGAGATGTTACAAGAGAGTAACAAACACAAAAAAGGAGGAGAGATCAGGACATTAGAAGTTTGAAAGGAAAGAAGGAGCAAACCACACCAGAGCACCCGTCCACCACCCACTATAAACACACACATAACAGCTTCATGAAACAAATACACAAATAGCATCAGCCTCATCAAACAAACATACAAACACACTACACACACACAAACAACACTCCGACGTACCAACAGCTTGGCCATGACCTCAGGCAGGTAGAACCTCCACTGCCTCTGGAAGGCACACAGCTGCAGCAGTAGGTTACAGCTGGACTCGGCCTCGGCCAATACCGGCTGGCTCAGGTTCACGCGGGCCATCTCCAGAGCCTTTGGAGAGAAGGAAGGAAGTTTGTTTTGTTTTGGCAAGCGTTTTAGTTTAAGTAAGAGTTTTACAGCACTTGCAACACAATAAGGTCGTATAAGTGCCGGAGATTAGAGGTGTTACAAGAGAGTAACAAACAAAAAAGGAGGTGAGATAGAGACGAAAGATTTTTTATAGGAAAGAAGGAGCAAACCACACCAGAGCACCCGTCAACTGCCCACTTGGTAAGCATTTTCAGGTGTCCGCAAATATCATCCGCAAAATCTAAGTCTCTCAATAAGTGTGCCATTTCCTTAATTGTGAGCAGTGAGCCATTGGGAAGGACAGTGCCTTGGCTTTTCAATACAGAGAAGTATAAGGACAGCTAATTTAGTGCAGGGAAAGAGAAAAAGAGACAGAAACAAAAGTTTGGACTGAATAAAGAGAATCACATCAAAACAATAAGGGCCAAATTTGGAAAATGTTTTATTCAGATGTGTTAAACGATGACATTCATTTAGAATACGGCATTATTGCTAATAATACTGACATACTAACACGACTTACCTATTTCAAATAACAGAACGAGTACTTGAAAAACACACTTAAGAGGAAGACTTTCATCCCACGAGCAAATTCAGTGTTCCAACTCATTACAAATCACACCCTCGCTCCAACAGCCCAAATAGCAAACTAACAGCACTACCACTCTCCATAAAAGTCCTCCCTTGTTCGTACACACTGACAATTTCCCCATTCACTGCCACACTGTCAGACAATAACAAAGTTGGTATATCTTACAATTTCTCCACTGTCCATTGTCAAACAACCCCCCCCCCCAACCCCAGAAGTCACCTTCGCTGGCACACTCACAACTTCATCGTCAGGTTAACAGCAATCTCCCCACTGCTGGTACATACCAACAACTTCAGTCTATTGTCAAACAAGAACCCCACCCTTAAACCCAAATCCACCACCGCCTTTAGCCCAGGGTTACCTACTGGCACACACCGACATCTTCATCAGCAACATCTCTTCTCTCCCCCCCCCCTCCCTTTAGCCTCGGATCATCCGCTGGCACAAAACATCTCCCCCCCCCCCCCCCACACACACACCAACCACCCTCCACTCACCAGCAGCAGTCTGTCCTGATGTACACCGACCAGGTCGAACACATGCTGCTGAAAGCTGTGGCCCAGCATGCGCAGCAGAGAGGAGAATACACACACACACACACACGCACCATCCACCCTTCACTCACCAGCAGCAGTCTGTCCTGATGTACACCGACCAGGTCGAGCGCGTGCTGCAGAAAGCCGTGGCCCAGCGAGCGCAGCAGGGAGGAGAACAGGTCCAGACTGAGGCAGTAGAGCCGGTGCCAGCTGATCGTGTCGGGACCGCCCCCCTTGCCCGCCCCTCCGCTCACACTGCCAGACACAAAGGCCTGCACAGGAGGGGGAAGAAAGTTTTAAAAAATTTTTGCGCTGAGCTGACAAAACACCTTTTTAAAAAATTCTCAGCAGTTTCGAGAAAAAGAGGCTTTTTAGTCAGTGTAACTATTTTTAAAAAGCTTTCTTCTGAAATTTGAATTCTAATTCATTCAAAAACTAGTCAGTTTCATTTTGATTTTTTCCCCACAATTAGGGTAACTGATCAGGCTTTCGATTTAGCAAATAAAAAAAAAATGGCACCAAAAATGAAAAAAAAAGGCGTTTTGTTAGGTAAGGGCAGTTATGAGGCTGTATGGGAATGGGTGCTGGCGGCGGTGGTGGCCAATTCAATTATGCCAGTGATGTAGTCGGTGGTGACAGTGTTGGTGAGGTTGGTAGGTAGTCATGTGGTTGTAGTTAGTGGTGGACTGTTGATGCTAGTGTTGTTGTAGTTTGCCATAGAGACTTTTTATTATTGAGTTTGTTGTTGGCGATGGTGATGATGTTGTTGTTGGCAGAGGCATTGTTGCTGTTGTTGTCAGCACTCATGAAAATAGTGCAGGTGATGTTGTTGGAAATGTTGCTGTTAGTTGTTGTTGTTTTTTTGTGGTGGTGCAGTGGGTGTTGGTGGAGATGGTGAGAGTGGTGATGAGGTGGTGGTTGTGGTTGCTGTTGCGGGAAAAGGTGGTGGTGGTGGTGGTGGTGGTGATAGTACCGATATTGTAGTTGGGGGCAGTGTTGGATTTAGGAGATTGGGGAAATTGACAGAGCCTGACATTGGCTGACTGACCCACTATACCAGGACGCTTTCAAAAAAGGGTGTGTGTGTGTGAGTGTGTATGTATGTGTGAGTGCGTGTGTGTGTGTGTGTGTGTGTGTGTGTGCATGCACGTGCGAGCGCAAGAGCGTGGGTGCGGCGAGAAAGGCACAATAAAAGAAATGAAGCAGAAAGAATGTCGTACTTTAAATCCAATCATCAATTCATCAACAGGACTGTTAGAAATTACTTGAATTATGATATATCCCCAGGGATTATAATTTTCACAGCTTCGCAGTGAAAAAGAAATAAATTGAAAAAATCTTACCCCATTCCTTTACTATCACCACAAAAGAAAACAAGCTCACAAGAAAAGAATGAGACACTTGCAGAACTCACTTTGCTGAGGAGGTTCCGAGGCTTGAAAGCATCCTCTCCTGAGTAGCAGGAGGTCAAGGCCAGACAGAGGTGAGAGGTCAAGTTACTCACACACAGCATGTTGGCACCCTGAGAAGAGGTAGATAATAAAGTGGATGTACAAACTGTAAACAAGCGACTAACTCCCCCCCCTCCCTCCTCAAAACCCATCCCACTGACTGATGTGACCAATTAAAAAAAAAAGACCTTCAGATTTTATAAAGCCCCCCCTCCTCCTCAACCAAAAAAGTATGGCACTAATGTACCTTTCGATATATGCAATAAAATGCTTCAAAACATTGCAGACTGCATGAATAGGGGGGAAGGGGACGAGTGAATTAAACCATTTTTCAATCTGGCTTGCCAAATGGGTTTATTAAAAACTTTTTGTTTGTTTTAGTAGAGGTTTTACGGCGCTCGCAACTGCATAAGGTCATATGAGTGCCAGAAGATAAGAGGTGCTACAAGAGAGTAACAAACAAAAAAAAAGAAGGGGAGATGAGGACGATAGATGTTTGATAGGAAAGAAGAAGCAAACCACACCAGAGCACCCGCCAATCACCCACATTAAAAACTTTTAAAACCCATTAGGAACATAAAGGGTTGCAAAAAGTAGAGATTTCCAGAAACATGAACACACACACATAAATAAATGCAATGCAGTGTAGACTTAGGAGCAATCACATGTAAAACTCACAGCCTCCGTGTCCGCAATCTTGGTGAGCAGAAGAAGAGAAGAATAAATGTAGGACACGCCTTTCCGGGCCTGGGGAAAGTAAGAGACCAGACGATGAATAAATCTTGTTCTTAAAAAAACCCATGACTTTGATGGTTCACTTTTGAGTAAACAGAAGCACATCCATACAATCGACAACAAAGGCCATTTGTGAGGCAGCGTGGTGGAGTCAGGCTCTCGTCAATTTTTGGGCATGTAGAGTTATAGGTATCATCTTAAAGCTGGTTCACTTGTCTTTATTTGGGTGAAAAAAATATTCCTTTATCTTGAATACAAGTCGAGATATTTGCAAATGAAGGAGGTGGGGGTCACCTGTTTTCAGAGGTACAATTGGTGAGAAAATAGCTGCCAAAGATTAGTTATTTCCATAGCTTAAGAGTCCATGGTAACTGAAAAATTTATATTTTTGGTGTCTTTACAGAGATGAGTTCTTTAATGGGCATGAAAGGTGTTGAGCCAAAAAACAAAATTTTGATAAAAATTTACGAACCTGCAGAAAAATGCCAGTTTCTTCACTTTGATTATTTTGACGAGAGCCTGATTCCACCACGCTGCCTCACATTTATTGTAGGAAAAAGCAAGATACACAGAAACAACAGGAAAGAAAACAAGCAAGACCAACCGGTGGAACCCTCCAACCACCTTCAAAATTTTAATGGGAAATAGTCCTGGACACTAGAGGGTAACAACAAAAAGAAAAATAAGACCTAATTTTTATCAGTTATCAAAAGTCTGGAAGGCAAGCAACATCTCACCGCGCACCAAGATTCGACTCTTTAACTCCAACATTAAGTTTGTACTCCTCTATGGCTGCGAAACTTGAAAGACAACAAAGACAGTACTGAATAAAGTCCAGACTTTCATCAACAGATGTATAAGGAGTATTCTAAGAATTAAGTGGCAGGAGAGAATAAGAAATGAAAAGCTGTGGGAAAGGACAGGACAAAAGGGTATAGAAATAGGACTTAGAAAGTGACGATGGATGGGACACACCTTAAGAAAGCCCAGCGGAAACATCACAGGACAATCGCTGCAGTGGAACCCACAAGGAGCCCGAGGCAGGGATAGGCCACGGGAAACATGGAGGAGATGCGTGGAAAGGGACATGAGAGAGATGAAGCTCACTTGGAACAAGCTTGGAAGGATAGCCCAGGACAGAGATAAATGGAAGGAGCTTGTATGTGGCCTATACCCTGCCAGGGGTGAAAGTGATTGATTGATTGATTGATTGATAATTTTTATCAGATTCTTTAGCTCATGTGAGCTGGATTGCTAACAACAACAACAGCTCATATGAGCAAAAATGACTCTAAATAAGACACCCTCAAACACAAAGCAATAATAAATTAAAGCATTTCTGCAGCTTATTTTTATTTCCTGAATGCCAACCATTGACAGTTTAGATCTGGCATGGACAAACTACAGCCTGCAGCCCAGATTTGGCCCATGAGCTGTTTAAGTCCGGCCTGCAAGTTGACCCATTATTTAATAATCAACAATGTGGGGAATTAAATTAATAAAAATGTGAAAATTTTGAAAATCTAAATCTAAATAGTTTCCAATCCACCTGAAAGCAAGAGGTCCAAAATGCTATCTCAATTGTGATATATGCTATAGCATCAGTGTTAGTCCCACTTTTGATTTCTTGGGTATTTTCAAAGAACTTACCCCTATTTCCTCTTGCATTGGATGTGATATTCTGAAATGCTTAATCTGGCTCACAACCTGGACAAGCTTGATTTACACCATAAGATGTCAGCTTTGACCCTGCCAGTCAGGGCCAACCCAGGCTGAGAGGGATACAGCAACCAGAAAAAACCCCAAAGTATTTCATAAAGTTTGCCCCACGTGGGAACAAACCCAGGTCTCCTATGTGCAAAAGCAAAGCACCTACCCACTACACCACAGATGTTGGTGTGTTGAGGTATTAAAATTTTTTATAGTCAAATATAAGACTCGAAACATTGATTGGTAATAGGTAAGCGTAGGAGTTCATCTTTTCAAAACTTTACGGAAAATAAACTAACGTCCACCACAAACATAATCCAGCCAAGTAGGTGAAGAGGCTTGAAAACTCCCTAAATAACCTTTAGTTCAAGAAAATCCAAATCCGGAATGTCAAACCAAAGCATAAAACAATACTGAGCTAACAGCACACTCAGACATGAAAACTTGGTCATATGTGATATATAAAACATCTACTTTTTGTTTAATAAAAAGACAGACAAAAACAAGAAAAAAGAAAATGAAATGATGGCATGTTGCCTAGTAAATGTGAATACAATTTCCTCCAGCAGTCAGGGCAATGTACCTTGAAGAAAGCCTCCATGGTGGTGAGCACACAGGACACGATACCGTTCTCTTGTATGAGTCGCAGTGAGGCTGGAAGGTCGGGGCTCACGTGAAGGATCTCCACCAGCAGACAGCATGACACTATCTGTACCTGTAATAACAGACACCAGAGGAACTTGTTTGAGAAAACAGGAGTACATCAATTCCTTATCTCCTGCAAGCAGCTCCCGGGGGCTTTGCAGTCGGAAGCTTGTTGGGGAGGAAGAAGAGTGATAAAGGGACAGAATAGCATTATATGAAATATTTCACTAAGAAAGAAGATACTATCTGTGTAGATTTTGTGGTGCAGCAGCTGATGAAAGAAAGATGCCGTCAATTTCTTTTCATTGAGGACCAATTAAATACATGTTCAGCTCCATACAAATGCTCTACATTATAATTAAAATCTTATTTAATTTGTTGTAAGAAAAGACATTTGAACATTGAAACTTCACCAACCTTGACGTGTGAGCCAAGAGAGTCAAGGGGCTGAGTGGTGCCCTCAGTGTCAGTTGTTTCCTTGACCTCTCCAGTGACCTCGGCTGTCTCGATAAGCCCCGGGAGCTGCCAGGAGCTTTGCAGAAACACTAGGGAGGGTATGTCAGAGGTAAAGAGATGAGAGAAGGGAGGATATGTCAGAAGTAAAGAGATGAGAGAAGGGAGGATATGTCAGAGGTAAAGAGATGAGAGAAGGGAGGATATGTCAGAAGTAAAGAGATGAGAGAAGGGAGGATATGTCAGAGGTAAATAGATGAGAGAAGGGAGGATATGTCAGAAGTAAAGAGATGAGAGAAGGGAGGATATGTCAGAGGTAAATAGATGAGAGAAGGGAGGATATGTCAGAAGTAAAGAGATGAGAGAAGGGAGGATATGTCAGAGGTAAATAGATGAGAGAAGGGAGGATATGTCAGAAGTAAAGAGATGAGAGAAGGGAAAGGGTGTCAGAGGGCAGAAGTAAAGAGATGAAAGAAGGGAGGAAGCATGTGGGTCGTCGCAGATGGTCTGCCTGAAAGCAGCTACATTTCCACACAAACTTATTAGATTATCTAGTAGTCTAACCTTCACACCACAAACAAGTATCATGAGTAAGAAACATAACATCATAAACACACCCTACAGTAATCTGTACTTCATGTACTAAAAGCTGACAGACACAACAAGATTTTACATACGTTTTCAGACTTTTACAAGATATTTTCAGGAAAACTTAATACATTTGAATGTTACAAGACTGGGCAAGTGAAGACTAGTAGGGGTCGGGGGTCTAGTGCCTAACTTCAAATCTATCAAACTTGGAGCTAAAGCACCCAAATAAACAATGTGAAGACCTGTACAAAGGTGAAGCATTTAGTCCACTATCAAAACACCAATCATGGTTAAACCAAACAACAGCGGTAAACCGAAAGAAAACTTTTGATCAGCCTAAACAACCACAATTCTAAACCAAAAGGAATTTGGAGAATTATGACGACCAAATCTTCACTGGCAACCCTCACATGATCATCAAGTCATATGCGCTATAAGATAGCAAAACAGGAGAAAGAAACATTAGACAAGAGCGCAAGTGTGTTGATTGTGGGCAAGAGAGAAGCTACTGTTTGCCTTCATTGATCATACACATTAATGGGCCTATAAACTGTGTGTAGGCCAAGTGGCGAATGTTGCTACATCTGTGCAGTATGCTACAATCTGCAGCAAAGACATGATCATCAGAAAATACCAAACATTAGGGGCTCCCCATATCTAGAGGTACAGTATTTGCCTGTCATTCAAAATATCTTGGGTTCGAAACTTGACGGCGTTGAACATTAATTTTACTACAGTCATCTGCTTTCATCTCCACTTTCTTCTTCTCCCCCATACTGTTACTGCCAATAAGGTTGAAGAACCTGCAGTCGACTACCCCTGAGATCTAGCAGGGGAACGAAAAGGGAAAAAAAAAATATTATAGTTTAGCTGGTAAAGATATGACACCCCCCCCCCCCCCCCCCCCCTCCCCAAAAAACGTTTTAAAAAAAATAAATTTAATTTTAAAAATCAATCAACAATTCAAAAACTATAAAAGACCTAACAAGGATTCAACAAGCTTTCTGTCAGTATTTCGTTGCTCACCTGAGCAGACCACAGGTAGCAGGGACTTGATCAGGGTCTGTAGGTCTGTGGAAGAGACAGAGAGACACAGGTGGAGACCAAACAATCCCAAGGCTTCTAGTCACCCTCTATAACACAGGGTTTTTTTTGGGTTTTAGTAAGCATTTTACAGAACTTGCAACACAATTAGGTCATATAAGTGCAGAAGACTATTTGAAGTTTTACAAGAGAGTAATAAATATAAAAAAGGAGGAGGAGAGATAAAAACAATAGATGTTTGATAGGAAAGGAGCAAGCCACACCAAAGCACCCATTAACCACCCACTCTACATCTACAACAAATTCTTATGGCATAAGATGCTGCTCATATGACTAAGAGAAGCAGTGACAGCATGTATATTAGTTGAGAAAAATTATGTTTCTTTTCACTGACAACAAGTAATCATCTTGTTTCTCTTACCTCGGGATGTGATTATGCATATTATCTGTCACAATGAGAGTGCTCTTTGGATGAAAAGTTCTTTCCAAAAAGCTTTTAAGGTGACTGAGGGTACCTTGCACTATCAATTGTGTGTGCATGGTGTGAGAGTGTATAAAGAATCTTGTCTTGTCCACACACTGATAGGCATTTTTTTCATGACCAATCCAGACCTGCCACTCTATGAAACCTCAAAATCAGGATGTCAGTGGGGGGGGAAAATTTTGATTTGGTGAAAAAAATCGGGATCAACAGCAAATCACCAAGGTGACCTCCAAGCTGACTTTAAAAATGTTCAGGGGTGTCCATAAATAAATAGGCCTATATGCCCTCTGTGTGTCTTTGTTTATTTGAGTGTGTGTGTGTGGGTGTGTGTGTTCGCATGCGTGCGTTATCATTATTTTTTGTAAATCCTGAAGCATCATGTCAAGCACTCCTAGTCCAGATGTGTAACTACACCCTCCCCCCCACCCCCCAAACCAATAAGTCCCAAAAAACACTTCAACCAGAGTGCATGAACTTAAGTTGACCCCGTCAAAGTCAACGGACGGTCCCCGACACGCGGAACTCACACAGCGCAGTCATGTCATGTGATGCGAGCGCACAACGGAAACAATTTTACTGACTGTTAGTTCACACAAAACACCCGGATGAGCGACAGTCGTTCTACTTCTAGGATAACAACGGCAGCCGACAGACTAAATGTACCAACAAATCTCTTATCCCTCATAATGCGTTCAGACCAAAGCAACGACAACGGCCATATGTTAGTCTTGTCAGCAGTTAGTTGTGTAAGGGTTAGAACAACTGTCGCTCGTCGGAGTGTTTGATGAGAACGCGCAGTTACCAGACCTCGGACAAGGCTTGTTTTGAAAGTAACAGCGGAACTATGAATATTATCCATTGTTTGTATGTCCTAAATTGTAACAGTTATCAGGCTATCATCGGAGAGTTCTGAGTGCGGGCAAAGATTAAACATAACTTGGGGCGAGTCAACTACTAAACCCGGCATCGAGATTTAGGAAAATAATGCTTCAAGTTCATACTGACACAAAGTTCAATGGGTGCTTCCCGCGATAAAGAAGAAGGCAGAGTATGTTTTTAGAAAAATCCGGCACAACAGCAGACTGGGACAAAAAATCGAGATACACGCAATCAAAATCGGGAATATCAGGATGCTTGAGATTTGGGGCAAAAAATCGGGATATCCCGACTAAATCGGGAAGAGTGGCAGGTCTGCCAATCAAAAAAGTCAAAGCAGAGATTAATGTGACTACTATACTCATGTTGCCCTCTTCTCCTCCCCAGATCTCAAACAACCAGCCTTTCTCACCATCTAACTTAGTGCCGCAGTGTTGCAAGATGGCCGTCAGCGCTCCAAGCAGACCAATGTGCACGGACGGCAACAGCCGACTGCTGTCTGCCAGCGACTCGCGCAGAACCTGTGTCAGTCTGCGCACCGCCACGGCCGGCCCAGAGATGGTGCGGGGAGACCCGGCAGTCTCACTCAGTTGTCTGTCCAGCAGTTCTCTGATGGAAAAAATAGGCAAACGTTCCTTCTTATATCAATAGTGGTACCGGTTCACGCATGTCTTATACCCACCCCCTTTAGCATATTACCACAAGTTGTTTTTCTGAACTAATCAACGGGTCAATGATAAAATCGTTAACATTACTACACTTACGTAACAAATAAGAGGCACTTACCTCCGACCCTGTCTATCAGGACCAACTTGTGCAGAGTAGGACACAGCAGTCCAGCAGACAGATCAAGATCAAGTCAGTGGCAATGAAATGGACAGCCCTAAAAAAATTCATGCCTTCTACTTGCAATAGAGAGGAGTCTAACTATTGTACAACAGGCACCGGTACAAAAGTAATATAAACCTAACTATGTGTAAGAAGTAGTTTCAGTCTGTGCATTCTGGTAGAAAAAACACCCCTCCATCTCCCACAAATTCTATATCTTTCTTAATTTATTTATCCAAACAGAAAATGAGTAGTTTGAAGTTGGCACTTCAGGCTGTTATGCTTTGGTAAGCAAACAAATAATCCAACCTCTTCTATCTTTATTTGAGATTTCAGTAGACTCTTTTCTAACCCTTCAAAATATCACTTCCTGGGCCGCAATTCTGGAAGAGGAGCACACAGTCTTCATTAGTTACAGTAGAAGACACCCCTTTGTTAGAAACAGCCACTCACTTCCCCCAGAGTTTGGTCAGAGTGAAGTAGAGGGCGCTGGAGATGGAGGCCAATTTGACCTTGACCGGGGTCAGCTGCTCCGAGGAGAACTGGGCCTGGACACCACATAGCAGATCATGCAGAATGTCGCCGCAGTCACGGTCCAATGGTTGGACCTCCTTCACCTGAAGAGAAAAGGGAGAAAAAACATGGGAAAGAGTTTAAAGTCAAAATCACATAAAGTATTCTCATATATGGATCTACTTAATCTTTTCCTTATTTTATTGTTTTCGTATATTTATCGTTCAAATTGTAGTCTTCCTAGATCAGACAGGCCAAATTTATAATCGGGACTGAAGCCATAAGACCATTGTCCAGGTCAACGGTAAAGGAGCACAAGGCAGAAATATAAAACCCAAACAGTGAATAATTTATTTTTTAAAAAGCAAAAATGTGAACAACTGTTAATATGCATATATTTAAATCAGTGGTTTACATGGAAATTTTGCTTATTTTGAGATGCCAATCACGAATATGACATAAGATTTTCCACCTGAACTTTAGAACTTTTTTTAAGCTCTGCCCAGGTAATGGTTGACAAGTCACCACACGATCTCACTCAAATGTTTCATACTTCATTCCCACACACCCATCAATGTAGGGAGGAGCCGTGTTGGTTTGGGGAAAACATGCAAACTGAATTCACACTGACTGCTGAGATAAAAACTGGAGCTGCATTTCAACTACCGACTTTCTGAGGGATGGAGGATTTTTGGACGGGCTGTTTTCTGGTTAGGTGGACACACGGGCTAAAAGAAAAACTTAATTGAGCTGAAATCATATATCCCCCACCCCATGTAATCCTGGTAACATTTTTTTTGTCACCAGGGTCAGAAAGCCAGGCAAATGTAACAACTCACCTTGAATCGACTCGTAGCAATGAGAAAGTTTTTCCAAGCCAAGAGCAGATTAAGGGCTGGGTGATCAGCAACGGTCAGCTCATACGTCACTTGAGTCGAGCCCTGGGCCTGACCTGCTTTCTCCATGCCTTCTTTCACCGCCTGGGCAAACACACAAAAATACATACACAAGGTCTGGTAACTTAACAAAACAGAGATAAACTTTTATAAAAGGAGAACAGAATAGAATTTTTGTGTGTGGTCCAAACAGTAACATACATGGTGTGATGAGTATACAAGAATGCAAAGAGAACAAAAGAAGAGATAAGATCTAAAATTTCATCCTTCACATGCATTATCACTTTAGAAAAATAGCAACAAAATGTACTCCACTCCTCTTTCAGTCTCTGTGCAAAAAAAACAACTTAATTTACCTCAGTTTCTCAATACGCGCACACACAAACACAAACTTAATTTACCTTAGTTTTGTCAACACACATAAACAAAATTTAATTTAGTTTCTCAACACGCATGCACACACATACACAAACTTAATGTACCTTAGTTTCTCAAATACAAACTTCAGTACTGAGCTACCCAATCTTTTAAACCAGAAACAATTGGGTGACATGAGACTATGCAGTGCCAGCATCCTCACAAAAACCTAGGACACTAGACCTGAGTGAACACAGCTTGACCAGCTCACCTTTGACCAGTACATGAGTCGACCACTAGTGAAAGCTGATTGCATTGATTTCTTGAAATTGTCATTGAACTTGGAACTGAAAATATTTCAGAAAGAAAAAAAAAATTTAAAGTAAATATGATTTTTTTAAAAACATGCTATGGACAATAAGAATGACAGCCGCAGGCACTCTAAAGTTACAAACCTGTCAATCCAAAACAGGATGGAGAAATTGAAAGGAATGAACTGACACAGTCAGTCAATTAAAAGTTGGGTTGCACCCTCAACAGAAATAATCAAAACACGGTACACAATCTTTGCCTACAATCTTGTACAAGACTTTACAATATTGCCTTCATTTCTCTTCCCAAGAAGACCTGTGAACACACGAGTGTCATCGACAACTTATGAGGAAAACTTTTGTAGTTTCATTTTCGTCAGAGTTTAATTAAAGGCACAACACAAATAGAGCATACAAGTCCCAAAGATTTGAGGTGTTACTAGAGAGTAATTTACCAAGGAGGGGAGATAAGGACAAAAGACATTTTTTAAAAACTTTATACATGAACAGAAAAAATGTAATAGCAGGGGGGTACCCACTAATCACCACCAGTTGTTTTTCTTCAGCCGAGTTTGAGCGATGCGAAGCACATCAATACACTGACAGTCATTTACACGCAGGAAAAAAAGCCAGACTGACAGACAGAAACACCAGATGAAGAGAGAAGAAGTAAGACCAACAAGAGACATCCTCCAACAACCAGCTGTTTTTCTTCAAAGGGCTTATTCAAAATACAACAAGACACAGATATCTCACCTGGAGACTGCGTACACTTCCATGGCGATGATTCTCAGGGAGAAAGCAGCCAGTTTGGTCTGCAGTTTGAAAGCCTGTGGAGAGAAACACAGCATGTGTGTGAGAATGACACAAGTATGCCGTGACAATTGTGGTCAGGTTATAAATACTTTAGTTACTTGGTTGGAGAATAGGTATCATCGCAGGTGATACAATGCCATAGCTGCTCCTCTCTCTTCTCCAGGACCCATGAAAGGGTTAGCTTGCTGATGGTGCCATTTATTAGCTGGTCGGATATTCTTCAGGCCAAATACTTTAGAAAATCAGCAAGTATAAAAACTACACAAGCAAGTGTGTTCTCACACAAGCTAAATACTCGAGTACTAAAGCAGACTTAAGTTTTCGCACATCTCATGTGAACAAGCTTGGTCAAGGCTTAACTCTTAAGTCGGCACAATTACTGACTTGACCCTGAATCTGCATCACTGCAGCGGCTAGTCTACTCAAGGGTAAACCTTTATAGTAAAGAATAGTTTCTCTTTTATCCAGTCCAGCTTTTCATAGGAAGTTAGAAATAGAAGTGAAATTATGTGTGCCCTCATATTAGAGCATTTGAAAGCAGTTTATTGTGTGTTTTTGTGTTGTTTTTCAAAGCTTTTAGTATGCACAAAAAAAACCCAACCCCTATTGACCATGGCATCTAAAATTAGTCTAATTCATCAAGCACTCAGCTGTTTCTTTTCCTAAGCAGACAGCAACGATAATAATTTTTTTAAAGTCTGAAGTCGACCATGATAGTATTCTTGATAACAATAATAGTGACTTCAATCAAACCAGACACAAAGAAACGAATAGCTCTAGATCTAGTAGAACTAGTTCCAGGTTGAGAGCCCAATACTACACAAGTAAAGGTACAGGACGAACTAAAGGAAAAGAAATGAGCAAGGGAAGGCCTAGGTCTAGTTCTGTTCATTCAAAATCTAGAGAAAAATCAAGATAATTATTGAGAAGAGTAGGAGAGAAGTATGTATAGGAAGCATAGAGCTGGCAGTAAAAATCTATAGATTTAGTTAGTAAAACATTTAATTTCCAAGGAAATATGAAAATTGCTGTGCATGTTTACAAATGACAATACTTCACTGCACAGTTGGTTTTGAAGACTTTCCTGAGCAATTTTCTCCAGAAGAGGCCAGAAAAGTAGTTATATATAATCAAATTCTTATTGTTCCTACCATTTTTAATATTTCATTATTTTTTCTCATTTCACTCATTTATCATTTTATTTCTATTTGTATTTCAACAGTATCTTAATACATCAACTCTTCATTCTTTCCTGAATATTTTGATGGGTAGCCTTGTAGCAAGATGAAAATGCTAATGTGTATTTACAGACTTCAACATGAGTTAAGGACCACTTGCAAACTTGTCTTCTTGGGTTGACCTGCACGGGGGGGGTTTCTTGGACTGATCCAGTGGCTTGATGGTGCTGCCTCAGGCGGACAATGACAGAGTGTGACACTGCAAACTTTTTCATCCTTTCCCCCCACATCAACCACATCTGTCCCAGGTCGATGTCAAAAGACGGGTAAGGTTAGAGAGAGAACTATCTCTTCCACCTGGATTTCTCACCTGAACCGAGAGGTCATCGTCCTCCTGCACAGCCGGAAGGTCAGAGGTCAGCGGCGCCACAACACTGGGCCAGAAACTTTCTCTGTGCAAATGCAAACACAACCAGTTTCGTTTTACTAAGTTTTACGTCACTTGCCACACAATAAAGTCATGTAAGTGTCGGATATTAGAGGTGTTACAATAGAGTACCAAACACCAAAAAAGGAGGAAAGATAAGGACGATAGATGTTTGATAGGAAAGAAGAAGCAAACCACACCACAGTACCCGCCAACCACCCACCAACCAATTTAAATCCTGGGAATCTCACAACAGCATGTCTTTGTCAATGACACACATGACAGACAGAACACGCCTTACTTTACGATGGAGATCATCACAAGAGAACACAACACCAAACATATACAGAGGAGAGAATCTAACAGCAGCAGTTTTGTGAATGACACAAAGAGAAGAAGTCAACATATAATGAGGGGAATAAGTCAAACTCACAGTATTTAAAAAAGGAATCGAGCTAAAAAAACAACTATGTCAAATGGAATAAATTAAAAGCAAAACAATCAAAAGAGCAGGTGAGAAACATTTATTCTTTAAATACACAAATTAACATGATAGTGGATGTTTAAGAAATAGTTAAGTTTTGTACTTTACTCAATTTTGGAAGAAAATCTAAAAATTTGATTTTTTTTTTTTTAAACATCAACTGATTTTCTTCATTGGCCGTCCCTTTAGTTGAATTTTGTTTGTTAAAATTTTCGTTGCTATTGGTGCATAGATGACAGGGGGCTCTCGTGGCCTAGAGGTTAAGGTGTTGGCCTCTCATTCAAAGGTCCCGGGTTCGAATCCGGGTAGCGACCGAAAAATTTTCTTCTCTAAAATTGTCTCTTTTCACCTCCTTTCCTGCTCTCTAGCAATGTTCTGTTGTCTGCTTTCATTTCCACTTTCTGCCCCCACCCCCTCACCTCCTTTGCCCCCTCCTCTGGGCTCCTGACTCTTTATGCAGCCTTTCTACTGCTACTCCTTGGCTCCTCCTTACTGCTGTCTTTCTGCCACACCCCTGATCTTCTGGTAGGAAAGATCTACACCTAGCCTTCTCGGACAAGGGCGAAAAATCTCGGACGGCCCGTGTGCAAGTTGCGCACGTTAAAGATTTTTTGGTGGTCTAAAATCGACAAGAGTAGGCTTCGGCCGCCACCTGGGCAAAATTCCAAATTTCCTACCAACTCAAAATATTAGGTGCGTCCCGCGTGCTCATATGACCTTGTGCAGTTGCGAGCGCCGTAAAACACTTTACAAAAACAAAAAAAGCATAGATGACCAAGTTATCACCCTTTACCTGCCCCCCCCCCCCCCCCTTAAAGAGAACCTGGAACAAAGACCTCTGAACAAAAGTTGAGATTTAGAAAAAAATGAAATCAACGAAATTGGCTTTTTTTTTTTTAACTGACGGACAATTTTTTTTTCTTTTTCTTTTTCTTTTGTTGCTCATCACCTTTTATGCCTATTTAAAAACACATTTTTGAGCAGATTTTACTTTAAAACATTGATTAAAGGCACAAAAAATGTAAATGTTCAAATCATAAAGACTCTCAGGAAGACTATGGAAGTTGCCAAACTTAGATGGCCATTTTCTCACTAATCTTACCTCTGAAACCAGGGGACCTTGACCTCCTTCAATAGCAATTATTTTGACTTCTATACTTCTATTCAACACAGATGGATATTTTTTTCCACCACAAGGAAAACACGTGAACATGCTCCAAGATAATACCATTAACCCCATATGCCCAAAAATTGACGAGTGCCCGATTCCACCACGTCGTGACACAAATCAACTCACGTATTGCGTAGAACAGTCATGGGTGTCTCTCTCATGCCGTGCCAGAGTGCGTGAACCAGGTCGAGGGAGGCACACAGGAGCTCCGGCGGGCACTCGTAGGTGCACTGTTTGCTGGTGGACATCAGCTCCAGCAGCACGGGCAGACAACTGCTGCGGCCCAGCTTGAGATCCTGGGGGAGTTGGGAGTGTGAGTCAGAACTGCCGTAAGCTGACAATACGCCTTTTTTTTTTTCAGTTTTGGCGCCATTTTTTTTTCCATTTGCTACATCCAAAGCTTGATAAGTAACCCTAATGGGGTAAAAAAATCAAAGTGAAACTGTGACTACGTTTTGAAGAAATTAGAATTCCAATTTCGGAAGACGCAAAAAAATAGCCTGTTTATCTCGAAACTGCTGGGAATTATTAAAAAGCTTTTTGTCAGCTTACGGGGAAAAAAAAAAGGCATGGTCGGGGAGCCAGGTGAGTGATTCAAAGGATACAAACATTATCTCTCTCTCACAAACACACTATCTCTCTCTCACACACATACAGATCTCACTTTAACACTAGGCTGTTAGTGTTGTACACTCATGACCACACCTATACACACACAGGGCTGCCTTCATCAAATTCCCCATTTCAGTTGGATCTCCATTTCAGATAATTCGGCAAAATATCAGGTAGTAAAAAGACAAAGAAGTACAAGACAGACAGACATTACCCTGATACATGTAGTTACCATCGAACAGAGCTTGCTTATAGTAATACTATTATGAAATCATATTTTCTAAAACTTATATTGTTTGTACACATGTGCGTGTATATGTGTGTGGGTGTCTTTCGATGCGCAAATGTGAAGAAGAACAGTGTTGATGAAATGAAACTGTGGTTCTTTATTAAACATTCATGGACTGTCACTGGATTAAAGAGCAGGGAGACAGCCAAACTGACTTCAAAATCGATATCCCGCACCAATAAAGACTAATTTAAAAGATATTTTTTGACAGTGTTATGTCAACTGGGTCAGTTAGAGACTTCCTTATTTGTATCATTCCCAGTGTCAAAGGCATTTTATTCAAATGGCCAGGGTCCCTGCTATTCCCGCAGCCCCCCCGCTATAAAGCCCCTGCTCTGCCACTTTGCATTCACCTATGAACTTTGGTATTGAATGTAGGCTAAAGTTATGACCCATCCCAGCAGAGGTGTACAAGAGGTCAACAAAAGACTCACAGGCCCAAGAGAACACACAAAAGAGAACTGGCTATTTTTTTCTGGCGTTTTTTCTCTCTCTTTTTTGGGGTAAAAATCCCGGACCCCATCGTAAATTCTGCAGATCAAGCGCCTTTATTAGTGATAGAATAGAACTTGTAAAAAATCCAACGGCATTTATTAGAAAAATAAGTAAAAATAGCCAGATGTGCACACACATGCACACAAACACACATCTCACCTTAGCATCAGCCTGTTGGTGCTGTACACTCAGGAAGATCTCAATGAGGCCAGGCTGGGACTCCACACACACAGAGAGCAGTTCCAAGATACCAACCTTGAGTTGGACATCCTAGACAAGATAAATGATACATTATTGAGTCACCATTCAATCACATTAAAAATCCACAACCACACAGTTAAACGATTTGTTTGAGTGAAAAGAACCACATTGACAAAACAATGATCATTGAGTGCTGTGAAAAAAGCAAGACAGACATAGAAACAGCAGAGAGATAAAAAAAGACACAGGACATATTGGCGCCCTCCAACCACCCACTATGAGGTTGAAGAAAAGAGACAAACTGAGGAAAAAACAGAAAAACAGACTTAACAGTGACCGCATCCAACCTCCCACCAACTTCATTCTCACTCTGTACCCTTGCATTTTATCTCACCCAACTCACAGCAACTCCCTCTTCAAGCACATCACACAAGACTATAGATACAAAAGTAAGTACCAGCCCCTCACCTCTGACACAGCCTGAAGTCGTGTGAGAAACATGTCTCGGATGGGTTCCGCATCGCTGCCCAGACATGCCAGGATGGACATTGGGGACACCTGGAATGAGAAACATCACATAATCAAATTAAGTACCATGCACTTTTTTTTTATTGCTGCATTACAGCTATTGGCTACACAAAATCTTATTCCTCCACTCAAGTTAAAAGGAAACATATTTTAACTCATAAATGAAAAACAAAGCTGGGTTCAAATTGTGTTTAAAAATTCTGTTATCAAACCTAAGAGGCCCCACTTTTCCAAAGATATAAATGTGTTGAGAAAAAGTTATCTCCATCAGATTTTTAAAATGCTAGAAACGACATAGCCATCAAACATTTCATCAAGAAATCAACTTTCAAACTGTCTCAATAACAAGAAAAAGTATTAGAATGTTTACTGCAATTGGATGAGTATATATATATAGAATTGCATGTGATTAACAGTGAATGTGGTATCTTTAGCTATTGTTTTGAATTTCAAGAGTGAGGTCTTCTTAAGACATCAGAAGGCCTCCTGTCTGCTAGATAAACAAACAGTACTTCAGGGGGAAAAATCAGGATCAAATGAAAAAAACCATCAAGATTAACAACAATGTTATCATGTAGATGGCTGCCTTTATGTCTAGATGCGATTCATTATATATATTTACAGCTTCAGATATTTTGTGATTTCTTTTATCATCCAATCTCTCAATGCTTTAGTAATTTAAGTCAGACCAACAGCAAATTGGAAAAGATTTTCGTTTTAGTTTTAGTAGTTTTACAGCACTCGCAACTGCATAGCATAAGGTCATATGAGTGCCAAGGGGTGGATGTCAACAGAGAATCTCCTCCAGAGAAGTGACAGAAAGACAAGGAAAAGCAACCAGCATGCTCACCATGGCAAGTCTCTTTAACAACAGAGTGGCCAGCGCAGGCAGTCGGTGGCTGTGCCTGTGGTAGATGTACTGGGCCACCGTGGCCACTGGGTGCTGTAACTGACGGCCGGCCGGCTGACTGGACAGAGCCTGTTCCACCGGGGACGCGCCCAGCCGCAGAGGCTTCAGCAGCAGGAGGCGGTTCAGAAGAGACAGCGACATCTCCACCAGCTCCATGAGGTCCATGCCGGCACCCTCCATCAGGCTGGGGGAGACACACTCAGTTTTGTTTGTTTGTTTGAGGGATTTCTTTTATGTTATAGTAAGTGTTTGACGGCACTTGAAGTGCAACACAATAAGGTCATATAAGTGCAGAAGATTAGAGGTTTTGTTTTAGTAAGTATTTTACGGCGCACTCGCAACACAATAAGGTCATATAAGTGCAGAACATTAGAGGCGTTACAAGAGAGTAGCAAAAACACAAAAAAGAAGGAGGGGAGATAAAGACGATAGATGTTTGATAGGAAAGAAGAAGCAAACCACACCAGAGCACCCGCCAACCACTCACTGTTTGAGTAAGGAGAAGAACATAGACACAATAATGTTCATTTTGTGCTGGGGAAAAGTATGACAGACAGAAAGAAAAAAAACAGGGAAAGTAAAGAAGCAGGACCTACTAGTGGCGACTTCCAACCACACGCGAAACACATTCATCAGGAAACACATTCATCACGAAACACAAGACATGAGGAAATAAGGGAAAACAGACATCTGAGTTGATACCCAACACTCTATCAGATTGGATAAACAAAGACAGTACAGCATGGGTAAACACAAACAGCAGTATAGGGAAGAACAGGCAGTAGCATATGCAAAAGTGAGTCAGTCTACCCCTAAACCAGTAAAATGGGAAGAACAGACAGTAGCATATGCAAAAGTGAGTCAGTCTACCCCTAAACCATCTATCAGACTGAGATTATATCCCTACACCCTCTATCAGATCAGGGCTACAGAAAAAAGTCTGTGCCCACACCCTCCATCAAATTGAGATAATAGGCAGAAACAGGGGTAAAAAGAGACCCATAATCTATTTCAGCACTCTTCATTAAGCTGAGGTAACAGCCAGTAGACAGAAACTTGGATAAAAGTAATACACTCCTGCAGTCTGATATAATAGGTCTATTGCTGACTGGGACCAGTAAGAAATTAAATGACCATGAAGTAAGAAACTAAACTATTTTTTTCTGACCAGAAAATTTCAATAATAATACGCAATAATGTAACAAGGAAAACAATAAATGCAACACAATGAGAAAGAAGAGGACTTCTAATCAGCCACCAAACTCAGACCTCTAAAAAATTTCAGGCACATTAATGAGAATCAGCAAGTACACATCCCTTCCCCAAAGATATTGTAAAAGTGGTCAGGGTGAGTGTTTACCTGCACTGTTGGGCCAGCGTTTGCTGTATGTTGTCCACACCAGTGGTCACTATGTCCAGCAGGGAGCGGCCGGCCTCTGAGAAGAGCAGACTGAACACACACGACTCCTGCAGGCTGGGGGCTCTGCACGATTGATACACATGAGAAAAGTGAAAAATGACAGAAGCAAAGCAAAGACAATAGAAATCCATTTATCCAAACCAGTAACACAGTATAGGCCTTTCTTTTTTTATTAACCCTTTCGCATTGAGGTCATCCAGTTTTGTCACACACTAAAGCGTGGCCTCCCTGAGCAAGAGCACTAAAAAAATAAATCCTGTTCAGAGAAAAGGCAATTAAAAAATTAGTTGGAAGTGAAGTACAAGACCCTCAAACTTTTACATTGTCCTGTTCAGAAATGGTTTCTGCATATCAATAAAGTATTAGGTTGGGGGCAAAGGTTTATATGAGAGTGCATGTACATTGTGTGAAGTGTCACTTTCATCACCACTTCATGGTTCTTTATAACCTAATTCATGGCGGAATCACATACAGTGCTATAAAATTCCAAACGCCCTCTTCTTTTTTATGTTTGTTACTCTCTTGTAACACCTCTAATCTTCTGGTGCTCATAAGACCTTATGCAGTTGCCAGCGTCGTAAAACATCTACTAAAACTAACTAATTCTGTGTTTTTAATTCATGATTAACACACCCCCTTGATTACCGTATGACTGGCGAACTCAATCTGATGGATTCATTACATCATCCCCGGCACACTGGCGATAAACATCCGAAAGGGTTAAGATGTTCAAGACGCAACACGTCCATCTCCAACTTCCCTCAGCATTAGAACAGGAGCTAGTAGAATGCGAGCCTTGAAAACTTCTCAAACAACCCAGTACAACCCAGTTTCAAAAACACACAGCAGAATATTTGAACAAGGGTCATTCACACTAAAGCTCTGCATATATATCAACTGAGCCAATGTCAAGGACCATCCATACAGGACTTTTTAGACAAACAACAGGCAGGAGGCAAGATTGATTTTTGTAGAGCATGCGTAACAATGCATTAACGTTTATAAAAAACAGCTACACTTCCTGACTCATACCTTACACGTCTACTGTCAGCCCTCTCTACTTTTTTTCTATTGCTTTATCACCCCATTCAGATTCCTGCAAAAATCAAGCTGCCGCTGAGATGACTAGTAAAAAAAATTACAGTTCAAAAACAGCAATCTTTTCTTTGACAATCCTATCATAAACGCCACACACTTAGCACAGGACCGAAACATTAAAATCAAATAGAACATAACAGAGTTGTAAATTCTCTACTCTCCATCCCGTAGATAAGGATTCTATACTCTCCATGTTGTAGACAAGAAGGAACAAAGCACTCACTTTTTCTTTCCCTTCCCAGTTTCCTGTGGCTTTTCCTGCAGGTTCACAAAGTTAAAGATGTTGTGAAAAAGTTGGAGACACTTCTGACCTGAAACAGCAAAACAAAAATTCAGACGAGTTGGTCTGGTGCTGATGGCATTTATGGCAGTTTGACTCGACATGATCTAATGATTCGCATATTTATTAGTACAATCAGGAAAGGTGACATGAACGCTCAAAACTAAAAATCAAGGATAGCTCTTATAATATGCCAGTCCCCAACGGAACCGCTATATTTTCTTGGTATCGGTAATATTGTTTCTCAAACATACGTACAGATTTTTTTAACCCCAGTTGTCTTGAATTCAAACCAACATGCCCTCACAGCGGAAAATTGGCGCTCACATGACTTTATGCAGTTGTGACTGCCATAAAACTTTACTAAAACTACTAAACTAAATGATGGAAAACACGCCTATCGTCATCGAGAGCAGGATCGTGTGGTGTGAGTATGTTTGTGTGTGTGTGTGTGTGTGTGTGTGTGTGTGTGTGTGTTTGTGTGCAGTTTACATTTTGCCATAAAAATTCATTTTTTTTAAACAAGAACTTTAGACACAATCACTTCAACCTCTGTGGCAAGGATTTCTTCTGCTCTTCTAAAATAAATCGTGACATAAGGGGAAAATATTCAGGAAAAGTGCATCCCTGAGCCTCTACCCTTAACATACCAATGAGCTTTCTCTGGGTGATGTCTACGTAGCGCCACTTGTGGAAACGAGGAAACACCTCGCGGAGAATGTACAGGACGCTGGCTGTGTGCTCCCGCTCCCGGCCCTCCTTGGAGAAAGACTGCGACAGGCGACAAAGAGTTTAGTTTTAGTAAGAGTTTTGCGTCACTTGCAACATTATTATTATAAGGTCATATAAGTGCTGAAGATTAGATGTGTTACAAGAGAGTAACAAATAAAAAAGTAGGAGAGATCAGGACGATAGGCGTTTGATAGGAAAGAAGGAGTGCGACACACCGGAGCACCCACCAACCACCCAAGGACAAAGAGTTTTACAGTTTGGGTAAAGAGAAACCTCAACACAAAAAGAGACTGTCTTTAAGGACGGATGAACAGACAGATGAATAAACAGACGGACAGACAGACAGACAGGGAAAGCAAATAAGTAGGGCCTACCAGTGGTGCCTTACAAGACAAAAAGGCATTTATTTCAGTGTCTAACAAAGAGCAGAAAACAACAGAATCTGCTATACACAAATAGCTCCTATTCCACACATAGGGGTTCTTAACCAATTTTGTTTCACAAGCAATCCTAGACTTGATATTTACAGACATTATTATTGCCATCCCCTGTGTATGTAAGAATGTTTTAGGCAAATTTTAAAATTTTTTCACAATTCCAAAAAGTTTAGAAAATTTCAGCACAACATCAACAGTGATAATGTTACATTCTAAAACTAGACCTGAGTTGACACAACACCGAACAACAGCCAGTTTTAAAGACCTATAAACGTTTCGAAAATTAAGATGTGAAAAATATAAAGCCACATTGAAAACAAAATGTCGATCAAGGACATCAGAGGAAAACCACAGACAGGAAGGCAGGACAGACAGACAGACAGAGAAATTGCCAATGTTCTGAGTCTTTAGTCATGAGCAGGTAGTAGAGTAAAGAAGGAGAAACACAGACTCACCACAACCAGTTGCGAGACCAAGTCCAGCACAGACAGCGTGACCAGGTAGGTCCCCTGTGGGCACTCGGTGGTAGCCAGCAGACAGCCGTACAGACCTTGGTTCACACCATCACCGCTGGACACAACAAGGGAAGAACAATCATACAATTGTCTGAGTCATTTGAGAAGCATCGTGGTGAAATCAGGCGCTCGTCAAAATAATGAAATCACAGAATTTAGCATTTTTCCGACCAATGGGTAATTTCTTTTCCAAATTTTCTTCTTGTTTTTTTGGCTCAACACCTTTTATGTCTCTTTCAAAACACATTTCTTTGTGCATTTTACTAAAAAAACGTGGAAAGGCACAAAAATGTAAATTTGCAGTTTCCAAGGACACTCAAGCTTTGAAAGGTACCAAATTTTGGCAGCCATTTTCTCGCTACTTTTACTACCTCTGACACCAGGCGACCCCCTCCTCCCTCAGTTGCAAATATCTTGACATCTATTAGATAGATCAGCACTTGTTTTCATCAAAAGCGAGACAAAATTAACAAGCCCTAGGGCGATTAAAATAACTTCATGTGACCAAAAAATCGACGAGCGCCCGATTCCATCACGGCGTGACACGTTAAACTTCCAGTAACACCACAACAGTCACATCTAATCAGAGAGAGTAGATGAAGACAACAGTATCAGGAAAATGAAATAAAAGAAATGGACCGAAACAAATGATCAGAATGATTGTTTACACCTTCATCCATATTTAAATAATTTACTTATTTTTTATTTTCTTCGTTGGAAAATGTTTTGCAAGCGCTGTAAAACACTTACCAAAAAAACAACAACAACAACCCCCCCCCCCCCCCCCCCCCCCGCACAAGAAACAATTTATGTTGATGCATGGATATGCATATGTCATTAAACGAAAAGACGAAAGAGGAATTTCATTTTATTTTATATTTCTCTAATTTTCTCATTCACCTCAAGACTTCAGAGAAATCATCAATGTTCTCAGTCAGGAACGGCAACAGGCCCGTCTGTTTGAGATGGTGAGAAACCTGAAAGTAAAAATATCAATGCTTTTTTTTCTTTAAAATAAAAAAATATGAAAAGTACAGAAAAATTACACTTTACAAAATCTATATCCCTGTTAACTCTTTATCTCCGAGGAGGGTAAACCCATTACGCCTGTGCCCTTTTTAGGTACGAAATCTAAAAATGACGAAAACGTCACTAAATGGGTCATTAAATCGAAACTCGCAAAGCTATTATGATAGTACTTCATCTAATGAATGAGCTTCCAGTAAAAGAAACCTGTTTTCGGTAACTTGATGTCAAAGTCATCGTAAAGGAATGTGCCCGAGCCGCTGTCAGCAGCTCACCAGCATAGCAGTTCCGACTGCGAGCCGCTGGGAGCGGTTTGCCAGAAATAAAGAGTTAAGTTGTTTATTATGAGTCAATGCAATTACGGCTACATGTCCTCAGGAACAAAATAGGATAATAATGACATAAAATAGAAAAGAAAAACAGGAGCAAACCACCACCCCCCCCTCCTTCCACAAAACCACCGGTAGTTCGCTTTTAATAAGTCCATTTTTTTAAAGTTATAAATTTCATATCAACATGTACGATTTTGTTCAAGCTACATTTCAGAGCAGTGTATTTAAAACAAAATTTATAAATAACACCATGACAGCTTGAAAGCAAAGTCCTCTTTAACTTCCAACAAATCCCAACCATAAGTCCCCATCCCTCCCCCCAATCCCCCAGCATCCAGTCATCCCACCTCACCTACCCATCCCCCAACATTCAGTCATCCTACCTCCCCTCCTCCTCTCCCTATCCCTCAACATCATCTTCCCACCTCCCCTTCTCCCCAGCATCCAGTCGTCCCCCCTCGCCCCCCCCCCCCCCCCTTCCTCATTCCCAGCACTGTCTTCCCTCCTCCCATCCCCTTCTCCTTATTCCCCCAGCATTAAGTCTTTCAACTTCCCTTCCCTTCATTACCAAGACCCTCACACTTCAGACAAAGAGCCTGCTGACCTGAGTGTGAAAAAGCGGCACAGCCCGTGCCAGACAGTGGATGGTGTGGGACAGGAGTTCTATAGGGGCTGGGCTCAGAACCGCAAACCTAAGGGGAAGAAAAGATTGTGTTCATTTGTAATAAGTAAGGTTATCAATAGAAATTTTACTCAAAAACGGTTTCACAACAGCTGAAGAAGATACCACTAAGAACAAAACCCTTCACTAATAAAAATGAAATTATATGGGTATAATGCCCTTTGCAACACGGTAAGGTTATTAAGAGGCGGGACCTCTGAACTCAATGTCCATGGCGGGAAGACTGAGCTGAACGGGAAAATTTGTGTAAAAATCCTTTCTTATGGACACAACCTTGGACCGAGCTAAGATTCGAACCCTTGACCCCACAATCTTATGACTGTGAATCTGGTGGCCTAACCATCAGAAAAAGACTTAATAAAATCAAAACACAAAAGTTTAAAAAGAAAAGTGCAGCAACCTTCACTCCTATTACATATCATTGCTGTTACAAAAAAATTAGCAATTTAAATATTTCGTTCTCTTCCAGTAAAGCAGGGTCTAATGCAGGTACTTATAACACAATGACAAATACATAATATACATATGACTAAAAGACTTCACATGGTCGGCCACAAACGAAAAGGATAAAAACAAAATACTTGCCTTAGAATCAGCTGGTAGCCCAAACTGAATATCTCTGAAAACTCTGTGACAGAAGACGGGTCAGAAGTCATGACCTCTTTGATGAGCTCCATCACCATGGTGACCTTGATAAGCTGTTCCGTCTGCACCATACCTGTGCATAAAACCAAATTTTTTGTTCAGATGTTCATACGTTTGATGAAACCCCCCCCCCCCCCCCCCACCCGAAAAACCAACACATTCACACGGTGGAAGCCTGTATGAGCCAGTAAAACTTTAACCCTCATCCTGCGGGAGCCGGGTTTATGTAGCCCGATAAGCCTATTTCGGCACCTCGCCTGCGTTCTGGTCCCGAGTCAGTGTAGCTCCTGGCTCAGCGCACGCGCAGCGTGCATCCTCTTACGTGTCATTCGGGTCCCAAGTCGGATCCCCATTCACGCAGGTCAAGTGTGTGTGCGTCAGTCTGCTTGAGTTTGTGTGTGTTTGTGGCCTTCTTCTAGAACCACCTGCGTTGGTTCGTAATCGAGGCATACGTCTCATTCAAAACATGCCAAGTTGATAGCTCTAGATGTGCGTCCAATGAAATTATAGAAGAAATTGACCCACTTAGACATGAGGAGCTCGAAAGGATAGTCAGGAAACAAGACTTCCATTTTTCTATACCAAATATTTCAAATGAGCTTGATTTTGTATGAAATGATACTACCTGATAAAAGATGAGCTAGTTTAATAGTTTTGAATACCCTTGTGCAGGTACAAAGAACAATTTGAGTGTAAAACATTCGGAAATTGACCTAAATTATCCCTTTTCGAACCTCAGGTCATTCATAACAACAAGAGCGTCCAGAAAGGTTATTCAAATGGGCGTAACTACTCGTAATGTCTTATCAGCTTGTGAGAGGGGGTTATTCATGTGTTTGTAACACTTTATAAATAGAATACTATGAAGGATAGAGCGTTATTTTCATCATCAGTTAACACACTCCCGCGGTATTCATGGCGAAAACACACGTTTCCCGGCGCGCGCGCTGTACACCAACAGTACACACTGAGTGACCCCGGCGGCCTGCCCGGCGAGTCCGACGTAATCGGTTGCTGATAAGATACGCATCTGGGCACAGATGCAGAATAAGAGTTAAGGATGAAGAGAAGCCGTAGTTGTTTGCGCTGTTCCATCAGGTCAGGCAACAGCATCTGGACTACATCTTACATCCTGTGAAGACGAGGCATACGTCTGATTAGGCAAATGCTTGTCAGAAAACATCTTGCATCTCTTCGTGTACTGCATAATTGAGTTCCTTGCTTTTTATTTCCATACAACTGATTTATACAGGCTTTACAAAAAAATTTACAAAATGCAGAGGGCCAAAATAAATTATTTTTCTTTAAAGGATTGGAAAAGAATAGCTCAAAATGTGTGTGTGTGTGTGTGTGTGTGTGTGTGAAAAACAGCAGAGAGAGAGAGAGAGAGAGGAGAGAGGAGAGAGAGGAGAGAGAGGAGAGAGAGGAGAGAGAGGAGAAAGAGGAGAGAGAGGGGAAGGGGGGGGGGGCAAAAAAAGACAGAGAAAGAGAGACAAACAGACACAACGAAAGATCAAAAGAGAGTACCTGCACCATGGGAGACCTGAGAAAGCAGCTCCTGTATCTCCCCCATCAGCATCTGCCAGCCGTTGTACGTGGTTTCCCACTGGATGATGTGGCCTAGGCTGCTCAGGTCTCGCCGAACAGCTGGAAGGAGACAAAACATTCACTACACATGTGCCTGATCGTTGGGTTGACATCTCATTTGACACAAAAGGGTTCTTCCTCTCCCTGCAGCAGCACTACATGGCATTGGACAGAAGGGCGAGAGCCCAGCTGTTGCTGGATCGATAACAACAACTCCCTGCAGCAGCAAACCAATTAGATTGCAGCATTTCGTCAACAACAATCTTGTCCAAAATGGTGGGAACTGAAGTCGCATGAGTGTGATGAGGAACTTTCCCAAACTATATGATGATATTCTTTTCAATGATTTTTTAATCGTATTTTATTTGAGCATGCTGACAATATTAAACTGACGATACTAACTTTATCACAACAAATATGTTGACAGTGTCCACTTTGGATTTATCGATTCAAAATTTGATACCTGATTAAAAAGTAAAAATCAAAAGGTATGTAGAAATCCCGTGTCCTTTTATTCCTCCATCAAAAATGTTTTGTTTAGTTTTAGGTTTTAGTAAGAGTTTTACAGCACTTGCAACACAATAAGGTCTTACAAGTGCCGAAGAGTAAACGTGTTACAAGAGAGAAAAATACATAAAAAAGGAGAGATAAGGATGATAGATGTTTGATTGGAAAGAAGGAGTAAACCACACCAGAGTACCTGCCAACCACCCACATGTATTATGTGTTGTTGGTACAGATCCAGTGTTATGTAGGCTTTCACCCTTCTAATTTAAAATGTAAATAATATCTTTCATACCCCTCGACTAAGATTGGTATTCAAAAATAAAAACCCACAAATACCTACCAGTGATACCTTCCAACCACCCACAAAACTGAGTGTATCTAATTTTTTAAAAACCAAAACAAACAAATAAACAAAACAAGAAAGTTCAGCAGAAGTGAGAACAAGATAATGAAAGCACCAAGAAGTTTCAAACACACAAGTTAAAAGCTATGTCAAACTTAGATGGAGTTTTGTTTTGGCGCTTGCAACTGCATACGGTCATATGAGCGCGGGACACATTAAACGTCAGTTGGTAGGAAATTTTAAATTTTGCGCGGGTGGCAGCCGAAGCCTACTTTTATCAACTTAGGACCACCACAGGATCCTTAATGTGCGCGACTTACTCACTGGACCTCTGAGATTTTTCTCCCTTATCCGAGAAGGTAAGGTTTTAGTGCCTAAGAACAGGGGTGTGGGCTGAAAGACAGCAGTAAGAAAAGAAAGAGCCAAGAAGTAGCAGTAGAAAGGCTGCAGAAAGGGTCAGGAGCCTAGAGGAGGGGGCAAAGGAGGTGACAAGGTGGGGACAGAAAGTGGAGATGAAAGCAGACGACAGAACATTGTTAGAGAGCAGGAAAGAAGGTGAAAGGAAAACATTTTAGAGAAGAAAATTTTCCATCACTTTCCGGCTTCATACCCGGGACCTATTGAATGAGAGGCAAACACCATAACCTCTCGGCCACGAGAGCCCACTTTTGATGATTTTATAGTCATTGTATTGACAAGACTTACTTGATGGATTCATCACTCTTCCTTTGCTGCTTCTCTCTATTGCAAAGTCACCTGATGATGGAAGCAAATTTTAACTCAGAATAAGTGCAACGAGAAAGGGCAGGGAAGAAAAAAAATAATTTTTCAGCTAAATTTATGGCACTTGCAACATAATATGGTTGTAAGTGCTGAAGATTAGCAGTGGACCAGAGGATAACAAACACAAAAAAGAAGGAGAGATAAGGACGACAGATGTTTAACAGGTAACTCATGAAAACAGCTTAATGTGAATGTTAACTTTGTTCTATCCTGCAAATCTTAACAGGAGTTATTAAGACGTTCCGTTCTAAATAGGAAGGCAAATTATCTGTTGAGGAGTGACTGATCTGTCACAGGCAGTATGAGATATTGATGATCGAGTGAATTTATAAATTCGAAAATGGGTGGGATATCTACCAGTGATGAAGTGACCTTGTGTTTCACATTAGATAGGATAGTGTGTGAACCAATGATGCAGCGGTCACTTACTATTCTGAAATTGCTGCTTATTCCTCCTCAAGACTGATCTGCTTCAGGCAGTGTAAGACAATTGATGATCCAGTGACTCTATGTTAAAATATGGGTGGGATATTTACCAGTGATGAGGTGACCTTCTGTTTTACAATGGATGGTATGTTCACTCTTTCAGGATGAAGTAGACACACTGGCCCGATCAACAGTAAACCAAAAGGTAATGTATCCGTACATTTCGAACCATCATACACAAAAAGGAAACAAATTTACCTTTTTCAAAGTATGTATCTTGTTGCATGCCTTTTAAAGTTTCAAATAAAGAAAACAAAATCATAAAATCTATTTGAATAATGAAATTACGTCTCAAAACAGCATATCTGCCAGCGTTGTTGAATAACCAGAATGTGCATCTTCAATGGATAAACCAATGGTACAGTGGTCACTTAGAGTTCTTAAATGGCTGCTTGTTCCTCCTCAAGACACAGATATGTTACAGGCAGTGTGAGATAATTGATGATCCAGTGACTTTGTGTTCGAAAATGGGTGGGATATTTACCCATGATGAGATGAGCTTCTGTTTCATAATGGACAGGACAGTGTGTTCACAAATGGTGCAGCGGTCATTTACTGTTCTTGTTTTGTTTTGTTTTGGTGTTTTACGGCGCTCGCAACAGCAAAAAGTCATACGAACAAGTTGGACACATTAAACATTGTCAGTTTGGTGGGAGTTAATTTTTTAATTTTGCCCAGGTGGAAGCCAAAGACTGCTCTTATCGATTTTAAACCACAAAAGGATCTTTAATGTGCGCAACTTGCACACAGAACCTCTGAAAAAGTGGAGATGAAAGCAGATAACAGAACATGGTTAGAGAGCAGGAAAGGAGGTGAAAGGAGTAAACTTTAAAGAAGAAAATGTTCTATCCTTGTCAGATTTTGAACCTTGGACCCACTGAATGAGACGTGAACACCTTAACCTCTAGACCACCAGATCCCCCACTTACTGTTCTGAAATGGCTGCTTGTTCCTCCTCAAGACAAAGACGCCTTTCTCCTCCGTGGTTTGCAGGTCAGAGGAGCGGTTGTTGTCCAGTAGCTCTGTGTACTGACCCAGCTGGTGCATGCACTTCTTGACCTGAGGAGACCGCCGGCATCTTGAGAGGTTAGAAACATTGCCTCCTTTCTAATCGCTACCTTAGCATTATAAAGTTCTATCAGACATTTTTTACCATTTTGAGTTACAAAGACATGAGGTCAGAAACCAAGAGTTCTATCTGCTGTATCAAAATCGTAAGATGATTACGAGTCGTTATCAAGATTTCAAAGAATTGATTTCGAAAAAGCTTGGCATGCTGTGAAACTCAAAATTTTTAACATCAAATTTCTCAAAACAAGGTACTGAGCAGATAGAACTTTGTAATTCTTGGGTAGCGTAATGTCATGCTGCTCGGTTATCTGCGTTTAATTATGAAAACACAGCCTTTCAAACATGATCCTGTAGGTCATCGCAGTTGCAGTTTACAAAAGTTTTTGTCTTTCTGAAATCATCCTGCTACATCATCTGTGTCCACATTTTTAGCAATCATTCTAACAGTATGCTGTCAAGCAAACCAAAACATAAATCATGAAAAAACAGTCAGGGAAAAGCTAGTCAAACTTGAGTCAACGCCCAGCGCTGTCTTTCCTTCAAATGCTAACATATCTACCAATAGTGGCACCATATTATGTAAATAAAGGAAAAACAATTCAAAGTAACAGCTATTGCATACAATCCTCTCTTCCACCCTCCATCACTGCCCATTGGCCAACAAATCGTTTCTCCTTTCATTTGAGAGGTATTTTCTATTCACCTGTTGAGCACTGTGGCCCCCGGCCCGAGCCAATGAGATGTTCAGCTGAGTGAAGCAGACAAAGTCAAGAGGAAACCAGTTCCGGGCTGAATCGTAAAGCATGGCCAGACCCTCGCTGCCGCTCTGAGGGGAAAAAAACCCACAAACATAAAAAAAATACACACAAGCACATATTATAACTACATATTAAGTGATACATCGCGGTGAAAACAGACGTTCATCAAAAGAAAGACATCAAATAAAAACAGCATTTTTTCAGCCCACTTGGCAATTTTTATCGAATTTTTGCTATTTTACCTGATTCCTGTTAGGTCCATCAAAAAACACATTTCTGTCCGACTTTTACTGAAAAACACTGATTTCATTATAAAGAATGTAAATTTGCAGTTTCCAAGGACTCTTGAGCCTTGGAAGTCACCAAACTTAGGCAGCCATTTTTTCCACTAATTTTTACATTTAAAACCCAGCAACCCCCACCTCTGTCAACCTGAAATGTGTCAACTTCTAGTCAAGATAGATGGGTATATTTCTTCACCGAAAGCAAAACAAAAGAACAAGGTTTAAGAAGATGAGATTAACTCCACATGCCTAAAAATTGGCGAGCGCCAGATTCCAACTTGTCGTGACACACATATGTATAAATATTCGCACTACATGAACATGGCCAGACCGATTATTTCTCTCTGCCAGAGAAAAACATACACACATAATAAATATACACACACAAAACGCTGTAAACACACACACACTTATGCACACACACTATAAATACCTACAGTTTTTGTTTCGGCCACAGTAGCCCAAATATGCACTTACCCTATTTAGGCTATGTGGCCCATATATTATGGCAACCAACCCCGGATCAACTTACTTAGGCTATGCTATCGCTACCCTGGCCAACATAACCAAACATAAACTCGACCCAGGAGCCTCAAAGGCTTGTAATTCTTTGTCTATAATCTAGATACAGTCTCCTACGTCTTAGCCTCTTAGCGTCACTGCTGCTGGGTAGAATCCATATGCATAATGTGACAGTTCAGACCACTTATGAGACAGAACTGCCTGTTTCCCGAGCTTTAATACTGACAACTGAATTATTTCCAGTAAAATTTGTACATTTTTAGTGTTTTTAACTTCTTCAACCTCCATTGCTCACACTCATAATGGATGAAAGAGAAAATGGTTACAAATAGAAGCAATAAAGTTCAAATGACGTGCCATACTTACTTTTTCCCACATCATGTTTGCAATAAATTCCCACTTGAGGAGCTTCCATGTGATTTTGTAAATTATCTGGGGGGTAAAAAAAAGATTTAATTGCATGAATGATACAGGGCCGGTAGCTCAACAGGTATGGTGTTCTCCTGACAATCCTAGGATGTGAAAATTAAGTATATTTCAGTTTGGTAAAAGTTTTGGGGTTTTTTTTTTGGTAAGTGGCTTACGGCGTTCGCAATTGCATAGGGTCATATGAGTGCATGGGACACATTAAACATTTTCAGTAGGTAGGAAATTTTGAATTTTGCCCAGGTACGGCCAAAGCCTACTCTTACCGAATTTGGACCACCAAGGGATCTTTAATGTGTGCAACTTGTACACAGGAGCTCCGAGATTTTCCGCCCTTCACCGAGAAGGCTATGAGTTAGACCTTACATGCCATAAGATCAGGGATGTGGCTGTAAGACAGCAGTAATAAGGAGCTAAGGAGTAGAAGTAGAAAGGCCGCAGAAAGAGTCAGGAGCCCAGAGGAGGGTAAAAGTAAAATGGCGCTCATAACTGTAAAAACGTCATATGATCAAATGGAATACAAATTGGTTCTATTCACGTCAGTTCACAGTACAGTTTGGTTTTTACTTTGCGAGTCAGAGCGGTTGAAGTGTCTAAAAATACATCGTAAAAATTTCAGTCTTAAAAAACAGTCAGTTTACTTTTTTTTTTTTTAAATAACACTGTCTACATTTGGAATAAAGACAAATGATCTTTATAAAATAGAGAATTCTAATGGGATCAACAATTGAGAACAAAGTCTTTAAATTAGTGCATTTAATTTATTTTCTTTGGGTCTCTCCACAGTCTGGACAAACTATTAGGATATATCTAATCTTAAAGTAAGTGTATGAGTTTCATGCCTCTCTCAATACTATTAGGTTATTTAAGACTTCTCAGGCCGGGTGTACCATGTGACTCACAACACATGTAGCCTCTCATGAGTAAGAAAACATGTACCTCATGACCCCAGATATGTAAACCACAAGACCCAAACTCACAGCACAGGTGCCCTAAGCAGACAAAACCCATTTTTTTTTCCATTCACAGCAGGATCGAGATAAATAGGCTTTTTTTTGTCAGCGTAACCATTTAAAAAACAAGTTCTTCCAAAATTTGAATTTTAACTTGTTCAAAAACTAGTCACAGTATCACTTTGTTTTTTACACACAAGTAGGGTAACACAACACCTATAGAGGCATATCTCTTCTCAGCCATGTGGGGAAAATGTATGCAAAAATCCTAGAGCGACGTACTCCCGCAAAAACCGAACATCTTCTAAGTGACGCCCAATTTGGCTTTAGAAAAGGAAGAGGGTGCACTGATGCAATCTTCGCACTCCGACAACTGTGTGAGAGGGCTTTGGAATACGACAAAGATCACCACCTCGTATTTGTGGATCAAGAAAAAGCCTTTGATCGAGTAAATAGAAACAAGCTATGGAAGATCTTAGAGCAGTACGACATCAAGGGACAACTGCTAGACAACATCAGGGCTATCTATGCCAACAGCAGAAGCGCTGTCCAAACTACCAGTGGAACATCGGACTGGTTTCCAGTAACATCCGGAGTGAGACAGGGCTGCAATCTCTCCCCTCTGCTCTTCGTGATCAACATGGACCAGATAACAAAAGAGGCCAATCCAGACCCAGAGGCACTCAACGAACTCATGTTTGCAGATGACCTGGCAATGATTAACAACAAGACTCAGCTACAGGAGCATATAAACCAACTAAATGCGAGCTGCGAAAAATATGACATGAAGATCAGTATAAGCAAGACCGAAGTCATGACAATTAGCAGGAGACCAGGTAAAGTGGATATCAACATCAATGGATCCCAACTAAAACAAAGCACAGAATTCAAATACTTGGGCAGCATTTTCACAGAAAATGGAAAATTAGATCGAGCGATAGAGACTAGATGCCAGAGAGCCAACGCAGTCAGCTACCAACTGGGCCCTCTCCTGAAACATCCCAATATCCCCATGAGCACCAAGGCGAAGCTCATCAACGCCATTTTCCTTCCAACGCTCACATATCAGTGCCAGACATGGACTCTAACAAAAGCCCTAGAGAGGAAACTGGTCACATGCGAGATGAAATGCTTAAGAAGAGCGGTCAACAAAACAAGAAAAGACAAAATTAAAAATGAAGTCATAAGGGACACCGTGGGAGCAACACCAGTCCTACCACACATTGAAAAACAAAAGGTCAAGTGGTTCGGACACCTCACGCAGATGCCCTCAAACCATCCAGCTCTGAGAGCATACAACATTAAATATTCTGGATGGAGAGCCAGAGGAAGACCAAGGCGACGATGGAGTGAATCTGTGGCAGACACCCTTAAAGATCATGGGATGTCCCTCCTACAGGCCACACAACTTGCTGCAGACAGACACCTGTGTCTCCCCGCGACACCCCAGGGTACAAGCGGAAGAAAAAAGTAAAAGTAAAGTAAAGTAAAGTAGGGTAACTAACTGACCAGGCTTTCAATTTAGCTAACAAAAAAATTTGGAGCCAAAAATGAAAAAAGGCGTTTTTGTCAGCTTACGGCAGAGCAAGTACTACTACACAACCAACATGTGCGCCCAAGACTAAACATTACAGTCCCCACCTCTGTGTTGCCCAGCGAGTCCTCCTGGAAGAAAGCCAGCAGGGCTGACAGGCAGGAGTAGACACAGTAGTGGGCAGTGGAGGCCAGGTCCTGGGGAGGGAAAAATCTCATCTCAAACAGTGATGTACAATACAAAGTCCTTCCAACATTTTTAAAAGGAACAAAGCATTCGTCATGAAAAGAAAAAAGAAGCAAAGTGGGGGCTTGCAGGACAGGATGATTGAGAGAGTGCTTAAGGCCAGAGGTCTAGTGGAGGTCTTGTGAACACATCAGAGAACGTGAAATATTTTATCACGTCATTCTTAAAAAGTCATTAAAACATTTCTATTCATAACAGGTTCATTTATGCATTTGAAATATATTATTTACCTTGGCAAAGATAAAAACCAGTAATAAAAAAAATAGTCAAAGATTGAAAAACAATTTGTAAGAGCTTCATTAGCTATATCTGTCTGGAGCTGAGATAACACACCAATAACAATCCTTCAAAATCATCAAAGCAATAGTTCACCATCCTCACCTCCGCTCACTGTTTCACTGGGTCTGGATTCGGATCAGATCTTTTAAATTGATTTGATGAAAAAATTGCCTACTATACTGTCCAAAACACTGATACTATCAAGTCTGAAACTGTCACTTTTGAAAGCAGTAATCAAAGATTTTAACTGGCTGGACAGACCCAAAACATCAATACTCCATCATCTTTGTAGATCAAAAGTTTACTGAATTTCTAATACTTAAAATAGATTGAAAGTGCACTCAATAAACTTCAAATAACAGAAAGTACACTGAGCAAGTAACTTTGCGATATCAATTCTGAAATTGACAGCCACTGTCTGAAAGGGCGCAAGGCAAAGAAACGAAAGGACACAGTACTTAAGTATTCTTATGTAATGGCTAAATAAATAGTATACACTGGGTGACAACAATTTCATGCCACTCTCTGACAAACTTCTTTTTTTTTTTTACAGTAGAGGGTTCTACGGCACTCGCAACTGCATAAGGTCATATGAGCACCAAAGGGCGGATGTCAACAGAGAAGTCTTTACAGGGAATCAGACTTAGACTGCTCACCTCTCTAGCTTCAACAGCACAAGGTCTGCTTCGATTATCAAGGCACCACAAAATAGCAGGTCACAAGAGAGTGACAAACATACAAAAGAAGTAGAGGAAAATGACAATAGTAAGGATCAGGAAAGAAAAAGCAGCAGTTCCCTGTTGTAGATCAGGCAGTTATGAGCGTGACATGAATCAGCCCATTTACAATTCTACTATGCTTGAACGAGAAATGTTCCCCCTTTGGGAATGGCCTAAAGACACTTCAGTCAGTGGCACTGCCGCGGGGGGTGTCTGACAAACAAAAACACTCACAGGGAAATATGGCACAAAAAATAAAACACACGCACACACACACAGAGAGCCACATACCGACTTCCCAGAGAAAGGTTCCGTCTCCAACAAATCCAGCAACACGTTGAAGACTCCCAGCTGTAGCGCCAGGTTGCCCATAATGTGGGCCCGACTCAGTGCTTTTGCTGCCGTTCCACCGGACTCCCCTCCCGCCCCAGACGCCTCCTTACACTGCTCTACCTCTGCGTTTATGTACAGAAGGATAGCACAGCCCAGTAAGATGGGGGAGTGCACGGGTTCGGAGCCTATCATGGACACGGCTTTATCAAGTTTCTGAGAAAGACAGTTAAAGAATAAAATAGGAAATCCTCTTGATAACAGTCCTGAGTCATTCAGTGCCTGGAAAAAGCTAGACAGACAGAAGCAACAGAGGGAAAGAATAGAGGTATGACGTACCAATGGCGCCCTCCAACCACAAACAAGATTTTGGATGAAAGAACCAATGGATGCATCAAAGAATGAATAAATGAAGGAATGAGAGAGAGAGAATGCTTTAAGGAGCATGGTTGTTTCAGCAAGTCTAATGCGTATTCATTAATGTCCTGCCTCGTGTGTATGTGTGAGTGCATCTAGCCTTTGTAACATACACTGCCATTGTAAATAACCAAGACAAATTTCTCCCTGTGAGATGAATAAAGATTGTCATTGTCGTTGTCATGAATTTCAAAAATGAAAGTAAGGGAAAAAGCACATTAAAAAAAGGTAAAAATGTAGAACAAGCAGAGTTTTTAAGCTAATGCTCACACATAGACACTGAACTAGTCCTCTCAAAGCACAGCACCTGAACTTACAAACCACCCGAGGGGAAATAAGTCAGTCATACAAACAGAAATTCTGACCCCCCTCCACCAGATAAAAAAAAAAGAAACCGTTCAAAGCTAGGATCTCAACAACTTGTAGTTTAATTTCTTCAGACTCCTTACTCCTTTCTTCGCGGCATTGAACAAAACAAAAGTCTAAGAATAAGACAAATAATAATTGACGGCAATGAACATAAATCTTTCAAAACCCTCATCAAATAATTTAGCACTATTAGGAGGCAGGCTACTTTGGACCTGCATATCAGGGCCAACCCTGCCAGAATGGGATACAGCATGCCAGCAGACTAAAGGAGATGGTTAATAAAATTACTTCCCCACTTGGAAATCAAACACATTTTTACATGCAGCAGTGAAGGGCCAAACCAACCCATCTGAGACACGAGTCAAGTCAAAAGGACGAAACTATAATCATTTTGTTTGGCAAACAACATGCCACTAAATGTGTGTACTTACCTCAAGGTTGGCAGAATCACACAAGATGACATGGTCTGACAGGCTGGGGAATAGAATAATGACAGGACCAGTTCTAAGCCCTTTACAACAGTTCACACAATCCCACAAACATAGGTCTACAGTTATTACAATTATCCCAAATGAGGAGAAAAATACTGAGAACTATCTTGAAGCAAACGTTCATAACACCACATTCAACAATTTATTAGACTTACAAAACATAATTACCTCAACTTTCAATCCCTCATATCAACAACTTGAGTCTTCATACAATTCCCACAAATGTCTCAGACAATACCTATAAAGTTGACACAAGATAAAAGGGAATTTAAAAAAAAAAGAATATGCCAAAGTACTGTTGCCGTATGGCGTATTCTTTAGTTTTTTTTTACTTCCCTTCTATCTTACTATTGTTGCTGTTGTAAAATAAAAAAAAGAAACTCCGTATGCCCAAGCATTAAAGGATGTGTAAAAAAACATTTGAGCTACTAATTTGTCATGCTCCACTTGATTCTCCATCCTCTTTGACCAAAAACTTCCATTACAATAAAACACTTACTTGTTTTCCTCTTTAGCAGTCAGAGCGTTCATAATGTCAAGTCCTTCTAGCAGGACTAAAATTTCCAAGAACCTGTAGACACAAAAATAATTCTGATCACAATTTGTTCAAGACTGGTCACCTACTGCACCCTTTTCTATTATTTGAGCTCTAGAGAAGCTCATCGATGACAATAATGCTTTTCTAAATTATTGAAACTTTTTTCAGCCCCCCATCAACACAATAATTCTCATTTATGAGGCAGGCTGCCGCAACCCTGCCTGACAGAGTCATTCGGGCTGAGTGGGATACAGCATCCCAGCTGACAGAAGGTAGATGCTCCATAAAACAACTACCCTACTCCGGAACCAAGCTCACTTCTTTTGTAAGCAACAGTGGAAAGCCTAACAATTACATCACACACAGTCCAGCTATTACAAAGTTTGAAAAAAAAAAGGAGCCAGACAGACAGACAGATGCCACCAAGGGAAAGAAGGGAGGCAAAAGATACAAATGATGTGTTGCTCTCATTCACTGTATTTTCCTAAAGGAAAGCATTTGTTGTAAAATTTATATACCCATCACAAGCATGGCATTGAAAGCAGACTCCAAAAACCTTAAGTGAGTCAAGAAAATGAGGAAAAAGAAGAGATTAGAAAAAACTTGTAACTCCTCAAGGACAGCTTTCGTGAACACTTCAAAAATGAAAGATCTATCCACAACACAGCCTTACATCTGCAGCATATAGAGTCGAAGTTCTCTTAATTGTCCAGCCATTGTCAAGGAGGAAAAGCAGCCATCATAGACAGGTGGGCGACATCATACACAGTGTCATTACAATGTTAAAAATTGCAAGTTGGAAATAGAAAGTGGCTGTTTGTACAGGTGATTGTCAAATACATGTGGCTGTGAGAGCAGGTTCAACTGTATTATTCAGTGCTTCCACCAGCTGAAGCTGAAAAGTAAGGAAAATTCTGCGGGGAGTCTGGGGGCCGCAAAGGCCCCCAGCAGGGTACAGGGACAGAGTCCCAGTGGGGGTTCAGGAGGCGAAGCCCCTGAAGAAATTGAAATTTAGTGCTATTAGAGGGTTAAAAATGGCAATTGGGAGCCTGTTTGAAGAGAATGCCTGCAACCCATAACATTTATTAATTCCCCAATATTTTGACTTGTTTGATTTTTTCACCTACATATCTTTCCATTGCTGGCAATGTTTAAAAGCAGGTTCCCCTTCCATTGCTACTATAATTCAATTAATTTTTCATTGCACGATTGATAGAAGGCAAACCTGGGTATAATGAAAAGATATGCATCTTCACAATACAGTTACCCAGGGTATACCTTAATTTTCCACAATTTTCACTTCTGAATGTTGCATGTCACAACCTCGGAACACCACTTCAAATTAGATCTATTCTTGATTTTAGTAGATTTAGCATAAAAAGATCACAAGTCAATTTACTTGATCAACGCCCATATTTTGATAAGCCGCAGCAACAATCCGAAGATAGACAGACGGAATGAGTGAATGATAAAAAGGAGGAAATTGACACAAAAAGTTTACCAGATTTTCATCAATCTGCAGGTAAAAATGTACTGCCGACCAACCCGCAAAGAACGCATGAGGCATAGCGGAATAATGGCGGATTGCAGAAAATGATCAATCTGGCAGGTCTCTATAACATTAACTTATTGCCGAGAGAATTACCGTAAATATCCGTAGCTTATACAAGACGATACGAAGAATTTTAGTAGAAATCTAGTTCAATGTTGTCGCAGTTTTTTTTACGAAGAGAATAGATAATGATGGAGGAACAAGTACAGAACTGGCAGAAAGTATGGATTTCCGTAAAAATACGGAAGAGTGGAAGCACCGATTATCAACTGTATTATTATCATTTTCTACACGTCAGCAAAGATCAACAAATTTTTACCCAAAAAAAACGAAAAAAAAAGGGGGTGGGAGAAATACTCAACGCCTATTTATTTATCCCAGCAACTAAAAAAAAAAAAATTCTAAAATAGACATCTCCAAGCATCCCTTTACCATCTCTATCACACGACACAAAATCAAATAGCTAAAAGCACATTAAACTAAATTCTTAAAGCACATACTCATACGTACCCAATTCTGAGCACCAGTTTCTCCATATGTATATCAATAAGATGCTTGTAGTCTTGTCCCCAGCCAAAGCCATGTTTCTGCCAAAGAAATAAATTAGTGAACATTACGCATAAAAGTTACAAATGATGTTAACAGAAACAGATAAACCTTTTTATTTTTTTTGTTTTAGTAGAGATTTTACTTATACTACTAGAGATTTTACGGCGCTCGCAGCAGCATAAGGTAATATGAGCGCCAAGGTTTGGATGTCAAAAGGGAAGTCCTTACAGGGAATCAGGCTCACTTTGCCCACTTCTCTAGCTTCAACAGCACGAAGTCTGCTTCGACTATCAAGGCACCCAGGAAATAGCAGGTCACAAGAGTGTGACAAACATACAAAAGAAGTAGAGGAAAATAAATTAGTGAACATTACGCATAAAAGTTACAAATGATGTTAACAGAAACAGATAAACCTTTTTATTTTTTTTGTTTTAGTAGAGATTTTACTTATACTACTAGAGATTTTACGGCGCTCGCAGCAGCATAAGGTAATATGAGCGCCAAGGTTTGGATGTCAAAAGGGAAGTCCTTACAGGGAATCAGGCTCACTTTGCCCACTTCTCTAGCTTCAACAGCATGAAGTCTGCTTCGACTATCAAGGCACCCAGGAAATAGCGGGTCACAAGAGTGTGACAAACATACAAAAGAAGTAGAGGAAAATGACGATAGTAAGGATTAGGAAAGAAAAAGCAGAAGTTCCCTGTTGCTGTTCAGGCACAGTTATGAACATGACATTGATGAATCAGCCCATTTACAATTCTACTGTGCATAAGAACATGTTAATATCCCCTCTTTGGGAAAGGCCTAAAGACACTTCAGTCAGTAGCACCGCCCCACGGGGTAAAACCTTTCTAACAAAGTAAACACAGCATACAGACAGTCTCTCTTCCCACATCACTTCCAAAAGTAAAAGGAGCAGACAAAAGTAAAGGTGTTTGTTTTTTTATTTTAAGCCTTCAAAAATTTATCTTTAATAAACTTGATTCGAGTAGAACCCTTTAAATCCCCCCCCACACACACACACAAACACATGTGTGTAAAAGATAATGAATAGGAGACCACACTCACTCTTTGCCTTGGAGAGAATCACACTCAAACTGCAGCTAAGTGACCACTCCTTTTCAAAGTCCTTGAGGTGAATCATTGCTTTCCTATCTGTCTTTGTTTACATTTTTAGTGCGCATTTATTTAGACGGCTCTTCCTTCTCACAATACCTCCTACAACAATAACAGCAGTGGGCAAATGTAAAGTCCTCGTAGCAGAAGCAGACATTTACGTTAGTGAGAGCAGGTTCAACTGTATTATCATCATGTTCTACACCAGTTGGCAAAGTTGCAATTTTTTATCCCCCCACCCCCTCAAAAAAAAAGTGTGGGGGGGTAAATATACTAATATACTATAATGCCCGTTTATCCTTGTGACTAAAATGATAAAACTCTAATATGGATATTTGCAAGCATCTCGTTAGTGTGTGAGTGTGTGAGTGTGTGTGTGTGTGTGTGTGCGCATGCGTGCTTGTGCCTGTACATGCGTGTGTCCATCCACTCACCTTAAAGCGTACACACAGCTTCAGTAAGGTTGTCACATCCATCTCAAAGTCCTTGTAGTAGATCACCAGCAATTCCAGCAGCTCTGCCTGCTCTTTGAGGTTCTGCATGGCCCAAGCGTTCACTTGGGCACGACCCTAAGGGGGGGGGGGGGAGGAGATAGTTTTAGTAAGAGTTTTGCAGCGCTTTTAACACAATAAGGTCATATAAGTGCTGAAGATTAAAAGTGTCACAAGTGAGTAACAAACACAAGAAAGGAGGAGAGACAAGGATGATAGATGTTCGATAGGAAAGAAGGCACAAATCACACCAGAGCACCTGCCAACCACCCGTGGGCAGGAGATAGAAGACCTCTTAATTTGAGTGAAAAGAAGCACATTGACAGGGTAATGGTTATTTAGTCTTGGGGGAAAAATAGGACTGAGACAGAATTAAAAAAGTGAAAGACAGGAAGTAGGACCTTACAGTGGCACCTTCCAGCCACCGGCAAAGAGGACATTTAGGCACTGAATAATATCTTAGGTGAACAACATCACCAACAACTAAAAAAATGTCAATTCAGCTATAACATTAACAAATTAATTCACAAACAAAAATTGTTTCATTCTATGCAATTCACTATATAAAAAGTGAAGAAAAGAAAACAACAGGATTGAACAAGAAGGAAATACAGACGCCGTATACAGACAAAAGGTTAAAAAACAAAACATATGAGACTCACCATAAGAGGGCCGTTCAGCTCTTTTGTGGGCAGGGGAGCATTGCAAGCAGCGTCAAACTGGTCTATCAGCTGACACATTGAAACAACAAAATAAATTGTCTGTTAGTCTATCAGAAACTAATGCTATTACAATTTATGTATTAAACTTTTAGCATAAGAGAGTACATGCAACTTTTTATTTTCACTTTTTTTCTCGAGCTGGCCCACTGTGCACACTATAACTTTCATTTAAAAAAAAGAAAACAGCAGCAATCTGTTTTTTCCTTCATCTGTAGTTGACTATACAAAAAATATAGCAAGATCATCTGCAAAAGTTTAGATCTTCAAGTTGTGTCCAAAATGTCCACTGGATTCCCATCTTTCTGTGTTCATCTTGATTCCTTTGTTCCTTGTCTTAAATGAAGCTGTTATATGTCTTGGTCCATGCCCCTCCCATGAAATGAGGCCTTTTCTGGCTGGTCCAAATAACACTAACCTGATTGCCATGTCACTCTCCCTGTGTGTGCTCAGCCGTCATCCATACGTCCTGAATATATAGAATAACTTCCCCCATAGACAATCTGCGCTGTCCTGATTGGTTCTATCAGTCATCTATATATTATATTTGTGAAAGTTCATCTATTTGGTCGCCTAAAACTTCCGAACCACTTAACTTTCGAATTTTAAAAAAAATTAACGGTGGTTCAGAATCATTTAAAGGGTGCACAGTTACACTAAGGAGTCCGAAGTAACCGTAGTTTTATTTTCAGTTTTTCATTAGTTTTGTTTAGATCTTATCTTGGGAAAGTCAGTCTTCTAAGACGCCATCGTTAACAAGTGAGGTCTCTGTTCACAAGCAGTGTGCACTGTTTCCACAATGACTTGACGATCAATTCTTTTGTGTCCATTCATTGAATGGGTATCCAGCTAGCTCAAAATATGTTTGATCTTCAGGACCTACCAAGAGAAATTCTATGAAGATAACTAGAACTCTTAGACAGAGATTTTTAGAATAATCCTCTGACCCTCTAAAAAGGAAATTACACTGACCTTTTCACCTAGAAGGCTTTTCTCCAACAACTCATTCAGAAACTTGGCAAAGACATCCTGCAGCAGCCATGAAAAGAAGAAGACAAAGTCGCAAACAATTACTATACAAATCAAGCTTCTAGGAAAAAATACAAAGAGAACACTACAAGACTTACCAAACTGATCTTTTAAATGACCTAAACCAGAGGTGCCCAACATGCTTTTGATGGAGAAACCATGGTTTAAAATTAAAACTAAAAGAAGAAAGAAAAGCTAAACACTAAATTTTAATATCTAAGAATCAGACAAGCAAAATTGAAAAATCTCAGTTTTGGTCTTGAGTGAGGCATGCAATACCTAAAGCAGAACGGTTCACCTCAGCGAGCAAACAGACCAGAGAGAACCACTGCACTTACTTTGTAGGCATGTTCCCCTTCAAACCAGCAGTGCAAGATATGTCGCAGACTGCGCAGAATGTAGAGGCGCTCTCCATAGTAGAAGTCAACTACTTTAAGCAGTAGCGTCTGGGAATGCCGCTCGTGGGTGAGAATATTCTGAAAAAAGAAGGATCAAAATCATATCAACAATCACACTTATTGTACATGTAAAATTGCGTTTAGGGAGGGAGAGAAGGGGGACTGGTAGTGCGTCAGAGTGACAGAAAGGAGGAGAGAGAGAACGAGTGCAGAAATATATAGAGAAGAGTGAGAGAGAGCAAAAGAGACATGGGGGCTCTCGTGGTCTAGAGGTTAAAGTGTTCACCTTTCATTTAAAGGTCCCAGGTTTGAATAAAGGGTAGTCACGGAAAAATTTTTCGATCTAAAATTGTCTCCTTTCCACTCCTTTCCTTCTCTCTTTAAATGTTCTGTCGTCTGCTTTTGTCTCCACTTTCTGCCCCCACCCCCTCCCCTCCTTTGCCCCCTACTCTTTCTGCAGCCTTTCTACTGCTTCTCCTTGGCTCCTTCTTACTGCTGTCTTTCAGCCACACCCGCGATCTTCTGATAAGAAAGATCTACACCTAGCCTTCTTGGACTAGGGCGAAAAATCTCGGAGGTCCCGTGTGCAAGCTGAGCACGCTAAAGATCCCTTGGTGGTCTAAAATCGATAAGAGTAGGCTTTGGCTGCCACCCACGCAAAATTCAAAATTTCCTACCAACTGAAAATGTTTAATATGTCCTACACTCATATGACCTTATGCAGTTGCGAGTGCCGTAAAAATTCTTACTAATACACTCATATGACCTTATGCAGTTGCGAGTGCCGTAAAACACTTACACCCCCCCCCCCCCCCCAAAAAAAAAGGAAACAGACAAAAAGATAGAAACAGGCATATAAAGAGATCTACTTATAACTGCATCAGTACGTTTCATTTTTTTCTTGACATCAATAAAACTTTTATCTCAATTTAACAGCATCAGTCAGAGACATTGCCAAAATTAGTGTGGTGACCAACCAGCCGCACTTTATCCACTGAAGCAGGCACTTGATACAATGACTCATCATGTAGCATTTAAATTTTTAAAATACTACCACACTATGTAAGTTTCCCATAACCATGATGATCACAAGCTTTAGATCAGTAGAACAGCACTTGCTCTTCACCAATCACGATCGGACAAGGACTCAAAATAGAAATAAAAAACACAGGGAAGAGAATGACCTCGGAACATTACAATCACCAGCCTCCTCTCCATTATTAACCTCTCACAACCCTCAGACACCACAAGCCAAAAGAGCAGGCCTCAAACAACAATTCTGCAACATACATTCCAGTAGTTAACCACTGCACAAATTTCACCGATAGCAATAAGTGAATAACAAACTTTCCCAAAAAGAGAAAAAAACAAAACTTACTGTGAGCTCTTTTTGAGAGCCACGAAACTCTGTGAAAAGGAAAGAGCAGAACAAGTCATGGCTCTGAAGTTCATCCAAACCCTGGGAAAGATAAAAACAGTAACAGTGTCATAATTGCCGTCATTATTATCATTACTTTATTTCTATTGCAGAAAATATTGCTACCTAAAGAGTTAAATTTTATAGAGTTCAATTTTATTTGCCACTCACAATCTAATTGTTAGAAAGTGAGAGTAAAAGTGTGTGTGAGCAGTGGTAAAATTGAACTCACCAACAACTGACTCAGCCTGATGACAAACTCTCTGTGTGTAGCCTTCAGCTTCCGCTCCTTCTTCAGAGCTTCTCCTTGTGGGGTGCTGGAAAAAAGTCATAAAGAAACTTCACAATCATTAAGTTAAAACAGAGAAGGTAAACTGAAAGAATAAGCAGGCCGAAAGAGACATTAAGAAGTCATGTGAGCTTTATTGCTTTAAATTGCACGGAGCACACAATACATGTATAATTAGAATTTGATTTTACCTTTGCATTTCAACTTTTCAATACTATTTGTGTAACAGCGCAGTGAAATTAAGCACTAGTCAATTTTGGGGCATCTGGAGTTATTGGTATACTTCCCGGGAAGCTGAGAATGTTTCGGAGTGCTCTATGGTCTGCTGGGGTAATAATATAGTGTAAAGCGCATAGAGCCTGCTGTTGAGCGGGGATATGCGCTATACAAATGTTATCTATTATTATTATTATTATTATTATTAATGGTATCACCTTAAAACTTGTTCTTTTGTCTTGACTTGTTTTAAAAAGTACCCAGCTATCTCGAATAGAAGTTGAGATATTTGCAATTGAAGGAGGTGGTGGTTACCTGGTTATAAGAGGTAAATTTGCTAGAAAATGGCAGCCAAAGATTGGTGACTTCGAAAGTATGGGTGTCCATGGAAACTGCAAATTTACTTCTTTTTTTTTCGCCTTTCATCAACATTTTTCAGTACAATCCATACAGAAAAGGGTTTTTATATTGACATAAAAGGTGTTAAGCCAAACAAAAAAATTGTGCCCTATAGACAGAAAAATTGCAGTTCCTTCCATTTCATTATTCTGACAAGCGTATGATTTCACCACGATGCCATACATGTATATATTTAAGCTAAACAACCCATTAAAACAGTGGGCATGACAGTAGGACTAGGACCCATTACCTTTTATTTATATTACTTTTTATTATAAAGATTTCTCGCCAACGCTATACAATTTTTCTCCTCAAATTTCCCCTATAAGTTAGAAAGAAAGACTACAAAGCACATACCTTTGCTTTTTGTAGAAAGAAAATCCTTGTAAAAGTTTCTCTTTGTTCTTGTTGAGTTCCCTCTCAATATACTCCTGAGGGGAAGATTGTTCAAAATACCGAGGTAAATGTTAGGGTCATAAAACAGTACTGCCCAACAAAAACTTTCAAAATAAAAACTGAGTTACCATGAAGGGAAATATACAGGAAAATCATTGTGACAGTGTCAGTAAACAAAACGACAGACATTTTTAAAGCAAATCACAATAAAAAGATTAAGAAATCAATAAAGCACAAACTGAAGGCCAGCAAAATAATGAAGTTATTCTTTTCAACAGACATCTAAACATGTAAGAGTTTTATTTTCACATCAAAACTGCTTGATTGAAAGAAAAAAAGAAAAGAAAAAAAAGGGAAAAAAAGAAAAAGAAAAAGAAAAAAAAATTTAATTGTGTAGTGTACCTGTGGACGAAGGCAACCTGTGCCACTGATGACCTGCCACAGCTGTCTGTTGCCAAAACTGTAAAAATAAAGAGATACATGTATGTAAAACAAACATTTGGTTTAGTTAAAAAAAAAAAAATAATAGATAGCATTTGTATAGCACAAATTCCCACTCAACAGCATGCTCTCTATGCAATTTACAATCTACATTATAATTACCTCAGCAGACCTAATAGCAGAATGACAGTGGCAAGTCGCTAGGAAACGGGTAAAGCACTGTGCAACTGCCACATATCGCTGTATGGTTTAAGGAAGAGTTGTACGGTGAAGTATGACGATGAATTGGTTATATGTTTCATCCAGACACTGGGGCTGTATTGCTCAGGTCCGAGATACTGGATGTGAGTCCTACTGTGAATTCTGAGTTGTAATTTCCTGTGCTGTTTGAATAAAGTGTTGTTCGCTGACGGTTTTTTTGGTTTTGAAAGGTCTTGTTGGTTTTAGAGGAATCTAATATTGTGAGAAAGCTCAAACAGCAGAGCTGGGGTTTAAAAGGTGACTGCCTGGCCCCAGGAATTTTTTAAATAATAAAGTTGATGAGAACAACTCGGGACAGTCAGATTTTCTACGTCACTACATCCTTTGCTCCCTCCATCCTTTCGGAAATCGGTAACACATGCCTAACGTGCTCTCAAGTCTTCTGCTGATGCCACTCCTTGGTCTACCTTGAAGCCCATCTAGCCAAAGCTGTGGAGTTTTTCAGTTTAAAAATTTGGGATGAAACCAGTATTGGCCACAACGATAGGCTGTAGATCTAGATCTCTCCAGGCTGCTATAGACCTAGAGAGGACTATAGTATAGTATAGAGGCCTACACTACCACACTACACCTTTATTTAGTGAAATCCTACACCTTATATCCTAACCCTAACCCATAATTTAAGTCACTAGACTATTGACATTTCATAAAACTCTGGGTAAGAGCCTTGACTTGGGGCCAAAACCAGAGATTGCCAAAGAGTAAAGTTTTCAAGCGGTTTTTTAACTCATTCGCTACGCCGAGCCACGGGGGCGGCGCGGCTAAAGTGCCTTCAGTACGCTAAGCCGCTCCCGGCGGCTCGAGAACCGATCTTCAATTTTAGCTTAAAAGATTCTATTCCAATCCACATATCCATGTTAAAATAAAGGTCATAATATAATGTTGACTTCCGGGTCAAGCGTTTCCACCGAAAATCGGAAGTTTTGATTCAGTTTCGAAACACAATTTCAAAGTTTATGTAACTTTGTTTAATCGCGATGCTCAAATTATAGCCCAGACCCCAGTCTTACTACTTTTACACAACAAAATATATCATTATTTAGCACACTAAAGAAATGTAGGACTCTTCTTTAGAAAATTGATACAATTGGGCTCAAATTGCCAAATGTTGCTCTATTATTGAGAAATATCAATATTTTTCAGTGCTAGATCTAAATTGTCAAATTATTTTTTTCTCCCAAAAATCACTATTTTTTGGGTGAAATTACACAAAAATACCACTCAAGACATGTGTAGGTTTATTCCAAATGCAATTATGAATAATTCCATATATGATACAACGAGTGTTTTTTTCTGTTTGTGAACGCATCTTGTCCATTTTTCAAGAGACAGAGATAGAGAAGAAGGGAGGAGTAGATCTTGCGAGAACTTCCGGGCAAAACAAAATGGTGACCTGCGTAGTTCGGCTCCATTCAAAAAGTGAAATAGCCATGCATCTTTGTAGACGATCAAATTAGCCTGCTTTTGAGCTATATCGTAATTTTGTCTTTGCTTTTATCCATTTGGTCATCCACACCGATAGAAAGTATTCCGAAATTAGGAAAAACAGGTCTTGTTTCACACCGGGTGAGAATAGCCAACGGTGGCAAGTCTCACCCAGGGTGAGAGGTCGATCGTTTCTTTATGGAAGTGACTATTCTCACCCGAGGTGAGAATAAAAATACGATCTACCTCTCACCCCGGGTGAGAGTTGCCAGCGTAGGCTATTCTCACCCAGAGCGGTGAAGACCTGTTTTTCCTCATTTTGGAATACTGTCTATCGGTGTGGATGATCAAATTGACAAAAGCCAAGAAAAAATTACGTTATAGCACAAAAGTAAGCTAATTTGATCGTCTTCAAAGATGCTATGGCTATTTCACTTTTCGAATCGAGCCGAACTACGCGGGTCGCCATTTTGTTTTGCCCGGAAGTTCTCGCAAGATCTACTCCTCCCCCCCCTCTCTCTCTGTCTCTTTCTGAATACTGTCTATCGGTGTGGACGATCAAATTGACCAAAACAAAGTTAAAAAATGATGTTAGTTCTACGTGTCGTTATCAATAACCCTTCATAGATCTAGACAGCACTCGAGTGAACACAACGCATTAAGTTTAAGAGCAGCATCCTTCATAGGCAACACGTCATATCTGTAGCGAAAACTACACTGTTTGGAACTGTAGCATTTCTTTATAAAAATATTTACTGCTGACATTTTTTGGACCGATTGAACCATTGTATACGAACAATCTTTGGTAGATCTAGGCCTATAATATAATTATAGATCTAGATCTATATATCCGAAATTTGAGTGAAAGGATCTGATTTCAGAGTGTTCGGAGAAATAGTGTCCAGCTTTATTTTCCCGAACGTTCGGAGAAATAGTGCCCATCTTTATTTTCCCGAACATTCGGAGAAATAGTGCCTGCCTTTTTTTATTCTCACCCCGGGTGAGGATGGAAGTGGCTATTCTCACCCTGGGTGAGAATAGAAATACGATCGACCTCTCACCCCGGGTGAGACTTGCCACCGTAGGCTATTCTCACCCAGTGTGAAACAAGAACTGTTTTTCCTAATTTCGGAATTATACTTTCTATCGATGTGGATGATCAAATGGATAAAGGCAAAGAAAAGATTACGTTATAGCACAAAAGTAAGCTAATTTTATCGACTACAAAGATGCTATGGCTATTTCATTTTTCGATTCGAGCCGAACTACCAGGGTCGCCATTTTGTTTTGCCCGGAAGTTCTCGCAAGATCTACTCCTCCCCTCTTCTCTCTCTTTCTGGATACTGTCTATCGCTGTGGACGATCAAATTGACCAAAACAAAGTTAAAAAATGATGTTAAAACACAAAAGTAAATTAATTTGGTCGTCTACAAAGATGCTACGGCTTTAATTTTTCAAATCGAGCAGAACTACGCGGGTCACCATTTTGTTTTGCCAGGAAGTTCTCGCGCTACTCCTCTCTCTCTCTCTACTTTCTCTCTCTCTCTCTCCTCTCTCTCTCCACTGCCCAACAGACAAAATTGTACGCTTTTACTATGGCCACCTCTATTCTCACCCGGAGTGAGAATAGTGCAGGCGAGTCTTGTGGCTATTCTCACCCGGTGCGCGTTCACCAAATTTTGCGTTCACCCTAAACCACAGAATTCTACACTGTGATAACAGAAAAATTGTAGAATTCTGTGCCGTGAACAAACGTTCCATTACAACTGTAGCCTACTAAAAGCGTACAATTTTGTCTGTGGGCAGTGGAGAGAGAGAGAGAAAGATAGAGAGGAGTAGCGCGAGAATTTCCAGGCAAAACAAAATGGCAACCCGCGTAGTTCGGCTCGATTCGAAAAGTTAAATAGCCGTAGCATCTTTGTAGACAAACCAAATTAATTTACTTTTGTGTTTTAACATCATTTTTTAACTTTGTTTTGGTCAATTTGATCGTCCACACCGATGGACAGTATTCAGAAAGAGACAGAGAGAGAGAGAGAAGAGGGGAGGAGTTGATCTTGCGAGAACTTCCGGGCGGGTGAGAATAGCCACTTTCTTTACTATTTAGAATAGTAGGCTAACAGTAGTAGTAATGGAAAGTTTGTTCACGGCACAGAATTCTACAATTTTTCTGTTATCAAAGTGTAGAATTCTGTGGTTTAGGGTGAACGCAAAATTGGTTGGCCTAGAATCTAGATCTAGATCATCTAGATTCTAGATCTAGATCTAGATCTAGGCTATAACGGTGAACACGCGCACCGGGTGAGAATAGCCAAAAAAGACTCGCCTGCACTATTCTCACCCGGGGTGATGGCTGAATTGAAAATAAAATTTCAGTTTGCAATACTTAAAGTATTTAGATCTAATATCTAGATCTAAATCTAGTATTTCAGACGAAACTAAAAGGTGCCTACACATGACATACTACGACTACGGGAGACTACGGTGTTGCGATGTTGTGTTTACAGTTCGCCATGCCGGCAAACTTCAAATCAATGACTGCTGGTGGGCTGTTCACTGGATTAAGAGAGCATGAATCGACGGTGTAGGAGCAATAGATATTCAGGCTAATATGCTGAATTCGAGACCAGGAACCCCCCCCCCCCCCCCCCACCCCAAATGAAAACAAAATCTAAAAGCAAATAACTAGACTAAGATACTCACCTGTCTGCTGTGGGCCCCGCCATCTTTAAACATTGTATTGTCCCCCAAGTACTTCCGGTACACCATTCCTAGTCTCAGTCGTATTTGAATTTCGCAGTATTGAGATTCGCTAGATAATTTCATTTTTAAAAAACGTATTTATTTGTTGTAAAACAGCCTGACGCTACTACACTCTGTTAACCAGCCCTCACCATAATCGTTTAAAGCATTTGAATAAGGAACAAAAAAGTACCTCAGTGGAAATGTGTATCGAACGAACTATAAACAAAGTCGGGTGCATAGATAGCCTACTTTATTTGTGAAATATAGATCTGCTTTTCGATCGTCGATGGGCGAATTTAAATTCATTAAGAATAACAGATGATATTTAAATTATTATTAGGTCCTATACCCTGTTCACTTTCATCTGACCGGGGTTTAAACAAGATGAAAATCGACTCGTTCTGTTTATTCTTCTCAGACCTCTGAATGTGGGTTTAAAAGTTGGATGACCAACAGAATCTAAAAGTCCATTCAAAACATTTTTGTCAGCATAATAAACAAACTCAAGCAGACTGCCTTGACGACGTCCATCAAAGACTTAAAAATGCATTAATCTCTTTTTAAAAAAAATCAAAAACCATGTTATGGAAGTCAAAGATCATTTCACTGAAGACGAAATTAAATATTTTGTCTGAATTGACGTAAGCCTTCTTCTGGGAAACAGACTCAATCCCCCTCGTGGCTACATCCTAAAGACGGTGAAACGTTCATCACGACTACAGCCAGTTAATCGAGAGTGTCTCACGTTCCTTCTCGCCTTGTCTCCCGGCGAACGAGCGACAATTTTTTAGATCCGAGACATCATGGAGCGGCACACCCTCGAGACTCGAGCACACTCAATGGCGTTGAGCGCATCTTCTGCAAGTTCTTCCTCGCCGTCTGGGACGACAGATGCCTCATGATAATTTTCCGACAGTTCTTCCTCATCGTTAGGGACGAGAGGCGCTTCCAGTGATTCTTCTGCAAGTACTTCCTCGCAGTCAGACACGACAGGTTCTACGCCACAACACCCCAGTCCTTGCTCCTCCACACCGGAGGAAACAGACAACATGATCCTCGTGCTGACCGGAGAGAGTTGTGAACAGGACCCAGCTCACACTCTGTTTTCTCCAAGCTACTTCGCTGAGATGTACGCGTCTGATCTACACAACGATCCCCTCACGCTCCACCCAGCCGCTACAACTGGGAACCCGATACCGATGCTCAACGTCTCGCCGAGGCCCGATCCCTCTCCAAGAGACCTGTGGAACCCAAGCATCTCCTACGTAGGGCCGGGACTCCTCCGTCACAAGGTTGAAAAGAATACTGGGGAAATCATAGAGTTCCCTGAACAATGTCTTTTGGGTCAAACCATCGACGCACGACCGACCCCCCTCCTCCCAACTCGGCATTCGGACCACGCTCCCACCACGGACCTCCTCTGACTACCCCTCACCGCTTGACACAACGGAAAAACTCTACTTCTTAAAAGAAGACAAAGAACAGACCCCTGGGACCAAAGAAAATACAGTCCTTTTTTCTGGGCTACCATGAAACCAGTCCTTTTCGGGCTACTATAAGAAGACCAAACAGTCCTTTTCAGGGCTACCAGAAAACTAAACAGACCTTTTCAGGGCTACCAGAATACTAAACAGTCCTTTTCAGAACCACCAGAAAACTAAAAATTCCTTTTCAGTGCTATCGAAAAACTAAACAGTCTTTTTCAGGGGCTGCCAGAAAACTAAACAGTCCTTTCTGGGCTACCAGAGAACTAAGCAGTCCTTTTTAGGACTACAAATAAAAATAGTGAAAAAAAGCAGAATCTGTCCTTTTCAGGGCTACCAAATATCCTCAGTGACTTAGGGCAATTTGAAGAAATTTTTAAGAAGAAACTTAAAACTTTTCTATTTTCATCATATTTCGATTAGACAGAATCCAGCCAAGCTGTGGATCGTCGTCAGTTTGTGTGTGCGTATGTACGCATGTGTGTATGTATGTGTGTGTGCATGTGTGTGCATGAGTGCGTGAATATGTGTGTGCTCACGTATGTACACTATGTGTCTTTAAAATTGATTTGTAAATCCATACATGTAATATGTATCATGTTAAGCGCATAGAGCATTGCATTAGTGGATATGCGCTATATAAATGCCATCCGTTATTATGTATGTATGTATGTATGTATGTATGTATGTATGTATGTATGTATGTATGTATGTATGTATGTATGTATGTATGTATGTATGTATGTATGT
>NW_004797507.1:723116-726125 GCF_000002075.1 Aplysia californica
GAGACATTTTTCACATGTTACATTCTTAATTGGAAGTTTCTTCTCTGCTGGTGATCCTAAGGATAACCTAGCTATGACGTGCTATGTAAGGCAAATCTAGAAAAAATGCTATACCCACTATGAGATACGCACTTTCAAAGCTTTGGCTTTCTACTTTTTCCACTTTCTTTAAATGTGACATCCGTTGGTTTTTGGGGTTTTTTTCTTTGGTTGTTGTTTTTTGTTGTTTTTTCGAGAGGGGTGATATAAAATATAAACTGCTTTGACGTTTCACAGAAATCTAACGTGAAAGTGATCTCTGGAAAGATTTGGGGCCACTTTTGACACACAGCTTCAAGGAGCGGGGGAGGGGTAAACACCCCCCCCCCCCTTTCCTCTCTTTTCCTTTAAAAAAAAGAAAGAAAAAATGCATGTTGCGCGTTTCCTCGCCTTGGAACACATGCACTGGTTGCAGTAACCGAGGCTGTCGGTGCCGTTGATGTTGACAGTAACTTCCTTCTCTTGGATCCTTCTACAGAATCAGGAAGGGAGTCTAAGGGAGTTGTACACGGCTGTAAGCGCCGCTGGATACAACAATGGTATCATCAAGTGGCATGGGCGTTCTCAACAATCGTGACTCGTGCATACATAGACACATACTTACAGGTAACATGCCCTCGTTTTTACACTCCTACTCACCCATTCACCCTATCTCCTTTTTCTATTCCCCATCTCTACTCTCTCTCTCTCTCTCTCTCTCTCTCTCTCTCTCTCTCTCTCTCTCTCTCTCTCTCTCTCTCTCTCTCTCTCTCTGGAGGGGTGTGTGTGAAAGAGATAAATCCGGGCAACAGAACCCATGTAGACCTATGACAACGGAATCTCTGTGCCAATGTTTTGGCCTTGTATGGGAATGTTCGCAATGATGCTCTTGATCGGCTAATTATGTCTACTTTTTCACCTACGAGTATTCTTTCGGGGCAGAGGGTGGGGTTGTTTTTTGTTTCTTTTTTTTTGGGGGGGGGTGGGGTGGTGGTGGAGTGGAGGGGGATTTTATGGGACCGTAATACAGATATGCGGATGACACAGTTTTAATAGCAGACTCAGAAAAGGACCCTTAATCGCTTCAAGATACTGTTGTAACGGAAAGTGAACGTAAAGGATTATTGTTGAACGGAAAGAAAACAGAATGCATGGTAATATCCAAAAAGCAGCAAATCCTATTTGTAATCTCATTAGCAAAGGAGAAAAGATCAAACAAGTCCAACAGTTTAGATACCTAGGATATATTATAACATCTAATGCCAAATGGTCCACAGAAATAAAAAGGAGAATTGCCATGGCTAAAACTAGTTTCAATAAAAATTAGCCCAATCCTGAAAAACAGAAACATCTCAATAATTACCAAAATGAAAGTTCTGAAATGCTATGTATGGTCAACCCTTCTATATGGCTGTAAATGCTGGACAATCACTAAAGACAGTGAAATTAAAATAAAAGCAATAGAAAAGTGGCTTCTTGGGAGATTGCTGTGAATATCGTGAACGGAAAAGAAATCCAATGAGGTAGTGCCTGATGAAGCCCGCGTGGGACGCTCACTGTTAAAAACAATCAGGAAACGACAAACGCAGTTTTTGGGACAACTGAATAGACGTAAAGGTCTTGAATATTAAGCTCTCACTGGCAAAATTGAAGGTAAACGAGGCAGAGGTAGGCCCAGAGCAACTTACTTGGGGAACCTAAACAATAAATGGGTAATGGGGAAAGATCAGAGAAACGCAGCTTTTTTAAGAGTGTACGAGCAAAGGAACGAATGGAAAACCATAATCGCCGATGTTGGCCGCAGATCTGGCACTGGATGATGAATACAGGACGCTTTAGTGGCAAATGTGCAGCACCATTTAACCACTCTTCCAGCTCTGCGATCTGTCTCCCACATCTCTTATCATCCACAGACCGGTACCGGCTTATCTTCTGGTTCTTCCAACAATTTCGAAACGGGCACCTATCTGACCCCGCCCCTTCACGACCGAGATAAAAGACATGCTTGGCCTTGGCAAGTCTTGGTCACCCCGAACCCTATCAGATGACATAAGAAAGTGGACACGATTCTTGTAGGCTTACAGTCCCCAGTTTAAACACAGATCCTTTAAATTCAAAACATGATAAGCACTTTTACAAATGGGGTCTAGCTTACAAAAAGGACTCTATGTTGGACTAGGATTTGCTACTTGCCTTGTCAGCCAACTTTTGAGAAAAATGCGCTGATTTAAACAGAATGAGAGTCCCTTGTTTCGAGAACATTTTCTAGAAATCCAGGACACAAAAATCTTCTCCTTGTTTGCAGTTCTTTCTGATATTAAGTACCTTGTGCTTTGACAAATCTAATACCCCAGTCCGCTTGCCGTCTTACCAAAAGAAGAAAACAGAGAGTCATTGCACGAGACCTGTCCTAATTATATTCTTGCCCAGGACCAAGTTCGCTATTTGTGGTCACTCAGAGACACTCCGGAGAGATTCTGACAGCCTGGTGAGGTCACACGCTGTGCCGTGCTGTCCTGCTGCGTCGTGTGACTTCAGCACAAGACACAAGATACATCTCCTTGTTAGCAGTTTGACGGTTGCTGCTGGTGTGTGTTAGTCTTCCTGGGGTCACCCACAGAGACAGAGACAGTCCAGCCAGGCAGGCAGAGACGAGTGAGTAGCTCGAGCTCGAACGTGCGTGTGGTGTATCCTGTTGTGGACATCTTCCGGAACAGCAGCATGTTCGTCCTCACAGCTGTGGTGGTGTGTGTGCTGACCGTGTTGCACGGGGTGGAGCCTAAGGCTCTTCGGGACACCCTGGAGCAGCACAGGGTAGAGACACGTAAGTGATATCTGATACTTATTCTATGTTTTTTATTGTCTGTCTGTCTGTCTGCCTGTCTGTCTGTCTGTCTGTCTGTCTGTCTGTCTGTCTCTGTCTCTATCTCTGTCTCTGTCTCTCTCTCTGTCTCTCTCTCTGTCTCTCTCTGTCTCTCTCTCTCTCTCTCT
>NW_004797507.1:729020-731739 GCF_000002075.1 Aplysia californica
AATATAGTGTAAAGCGCATAGAGCCTGCTGTTGAGCGGGGATATGCGCTATACAAATGCTATCTATTATTATTATTATTATACAATAATTGCATTTATATAGTGCATATCCACACTCTGCAGCATGCTTTATGCGCTTTACAACCATTATTACTCCGACAGACCCAAGAACACTCATAAATATGCTTGGCTTCCCGTGAGATATAAAATGCAATGCAATCTGCGAATTGCACGCCCTCGAACACTAACAAACTGACAAGCGTCAGCTTGGTCCAACGTTGTATCCTTAGGAATGGCACTTTACACGACTTTACCATTTGGCTCGGTCCTTTCGAAAAATAGACGCTCAACTCGGAAGTCCCGCCTCCTAAATAACCTAATAGTGTTGAAAGAGGCGTTAAACCTGTACCACTTTTACCATTTATTCTCTCCCCAGGACCAAGTACATGCTGTACACCCGTGAGAGTAAGACCAAGGAGGTCGTCCTGGACGCCAGACACCCCGACCAACACGCCACGGTCTGGACCAACTACAAATCGAGACCCACCAAGTTCCTGGTGCACGGCTTTCTCGATAGCGTCCTGGTGAATCCGTGGTTGAAGGTTCGTGGCGTTGTGGAGTAGCCATTAAGTCATGACAGTTCACCTAATCTCATCCCGTGTAGCTCCATCTTACCACATCTAATCTCAGGCCACGCCATCTCATCTCATCGTAATCACCCGTCTGTTCACACCTTACCTTATCTAAATCTTACACCACGTCATCTCATCTCATTTCAGCTAAAGCACCCATTTAGTCCTCTCTTACTTCATTTTATCTCGCATCACGACACCTCTTCTCATCTTATCTAATCTCACATCATATCACTCCACCACTCCACTTTACACCACCTCATATCATATCATATAACATCACCTCACCTCATCTCACACCACTTTACCTCATCTCTCCCCATCTCACCTCACCCAACCCCATCGCACGTCATTCCCTTCCTCTGCGTCACCTCATATCTCCCCTTTTCACATCACCGAACCTCACTTGCCTTATCTTATTTCACCATACCCCACCCACCTCAACCCACATTACCTTACTTCACCTCATCCCAACACAGCCCACCCCTTTTTACCTCACCTCACTCCACCTCACTTCACCAGTCTTATCTCACTTCACCTCACGTCATTCCTCTTATCTCACACTCCACCTCACTTCACCTGTCTTATCTCACTTCACCTCACCCTACCACACTTTATTTCACTCCATCCCACATCAGCCCAGCCTACCTCTTCACACTTCACCTTACTTTACCTCATCTCACCTTATTCAAAACTATTTGATTCATGTCTTCTCATGCCACCTGTCGTCACACCATAAGACTTACCTTCCGTCACATATAATACTAGTTATACAACACTGAATTTTCATATAGGGTTTAAGTAAAAAATCAATCCATATTATGTCATAAGAACTTTTCCTTAAGAGCATTTTGATATCAAATTTATTGCAACAGGATTATGTTTAATTAAGGAAATTATGAATGTTTCAAATTTTATACTTTTGTGTACATCGCGAAATACGAAAAAAACACGATTTTCAGAGACAGCTCAAACATAAACCAACTTTGCTATTTGCAACCCAAACCAAACTTCTTCAGTCGAGAGCACAGAACACTGTGGTCGAGAGTCGCTGGTGCATATTATACTGAGCTCAATTTTTTCATAGACATCTGACATTTTAAAATGATAAAAATATGGCCTCAAAAATACCACTCCGCCTCGCATCAAATCGTATCACTTCACCTCCCGTCAAATCATATGATTATCTCTTTTCTCCTGTCACACAATATTGTGTCAAATCGTATCACTTCGCCCCACCTCCTGTCACATCTCTCACGTCACCCCACCCCCACCCCCCCACCCCCCATTGCCCGACAGGAGCTGAAGAATGAGTTGCTGACCTACGGAGACTACAACGTGATCATCGTGGACTGGCACCATGGCAACGCACCGCCGTACACACAGGCAACGGGAAACACCAGACTGGTGGGCGCACAGATCGCTGACCTTATTAAAACTCTGAAGGTTGGTGGTGACAATGCTGAATCAGTTCTTTAGTAGATTAATACATCGGTACATGGCTCGATGCACGGGTCCGTAGAGAGATGAATGAGTTTGTAGGACAGTTGGTGGGTCCGTAGCTATACGTTCTTATACTAGCGTCTAGGTCCGTAGAGAGATAAACTAGTATGTAGGGTATTGAAGGGTTTGTAGAGAGATAAACCAGTATGTAGGATAGTTGATGGGTTCGCAGGCAGAAAAATTAGTAAGTAGGATAGTTAATAGGTCCGTAGAGAGATAAATCAGTATTAAGGATAGTTGATGGGTTTGTAGAGAGATTAGTCAGTATGTAGGATAATTGGTGGGTCCGTAGAGAGATTAGTCAGTATGTAGGGTAGTTGATGGGTCAGTTGAGAGATAAATCAGTATGTAGGATAGTTGGTGGGTCAGTAGGTAGATAAATTAGTATTAGTAGGTCAGCAGACAGAACTGTAGATAAATAAATCTGCACATTGGGTCGTTTTCGTATTCTAAATAATATTGATAAGTCTGGATGTGAGTCTTAACGTTATTTTCACATTAGCCATAATATGATAAGTCTGGATGGGGGTCTTTACTTCGGTTTTACATTCTTTTTAATACAATGTAAGTTGCTGAAGATATGGG
>NW_004797507.1:732984-735221 GCF_000002075.1 Aplysia californica
CCCCCAATCCTTATTTGTTTTATTCCCCAAACCACCTCACATTTTACTGGAAGGCACTGCCGAAAAGTCTAACTTCTTTCCCTTCCTTCTTTTGTCTCTGCATTCCTCACTCTTTCCTGCACTCCTAACTCTTTCTGTGTACACCATGCAATGTGCTATTCACTTTATTCAAACTCAAACCTTCAACAAAACCCCTTCCTCCCCTCCCCCCTCCCCCTTTTCCTCTCCGCCTCACTTCCTCCCCGCACTCCACCCCACATTCGCCCGCTCTTCTTCTTCCCCTTCCATTCGCCTCCCCCCCTCCTTCCCTTCCTCTACCCACTCCCCGCTATGCCAGGCATGGACCCAGCCGGCCCGTACTTCGAGGACACGGACAAGGTTGTGAGACTGGACTCCACTGACGCCACGTTCGTGGACATTGTCCACACAGACGGTGACGTCATCCTGCACCTCGGTGAGACTCACAGGACAATCGTTCTATTCATGATACTTACTTTTACTTTTTCATCCTCTGTTGTTGTTAAAGCGTCGAGGGGAGATGCATTTTTCTATGGTAGGCCAGCTCCGTAGCTCTTTCAAATGGGATACATGTGGTATGTACGTATTATAATTTCTCAGGGTATTCTTTACTCCCTCAATCCACCTTTTGCGTGGCCTTCCTCTTCTATTATAGCCTGAGTGCTTGGGGTTCATGATATATGTGTATATTTCTCAAACGTGTGTGCCTGGAGAAATGTCCCAGTTGTCGGAAATTTTGAATATTGAAATAAAGGCATATTCTTGTAGCAATACTGAAAATGCTGGTTTTTAAATTGTTCAAATATCATTAGCAGATTTAAAGATATGCCACATTTTGTAACAGATGGTGTAAAAACAAAGTTTGGAGAAAGAACTGCTTTAATCATAGTTTATAGTATGTTGCTCCAATATCCAGCACAATTTCTACCTTTTGGTGAAGTACAACATGTTGCAAAAATAATAAACTAAAAACAATTAGACTTGAAATATAAATCCTTTCAATATGTTATTAAGAAATGGTTAAACATGTGATTTCTCATGGAACTAAATGTTTGACCTGGTACGACATTGCCGACAACTGCCCACACGCAAATCTTTCCTTGTGCGAGCTCGTATTCACGATCAGAAACATTTAATTATACCTCTTGTTAGAATCATTATTCCTTTGTCAGAATATAACCTATATCAGAATGTATCCCATTCCAGAATATATTCCGTTCCAGAACCCACTCAGTTCCAGAATACACACCATCACATTATTATGTTTTATCTCAGAACATGAAGATGGATGATGATGATGCTCACGACGATAGGCAACGTGCACATAGGACAACATTTAAACAGTAACACACACACACACACACACACACACACACACACACACTGAAAGCGGGAGAGGAGCTTTATAGTACCTCAAATTCTAATAATTTTTTTCCATCTTTAGCCACCAATCAACCACTCTTACTTCCACATTAATTTGGGATGAAACTACATGTAGTGTACAGACAGACAGACAGACAGACAGACAGACAGACAGACAGACAGACAGACAGACAGACAGACATAATAGCTGTTATTCATCTCAATGTAACCCCTCCTCCCAACACCTTCTAGGTAACGTCGGTGGCGTGGGTGGCCTTGTGGCTAGGCTACCGGATCCGTAATCGTAAGATTGAGGGTTCGGCGGTTCGCACCTCATCTCGGTCCGAATTGTGTCTTTACGCTTTACACGAATTTCCCATCTGATTTGGTCCTTTCGGAGATGGACGTTAAATTCGGAGACCCGCCTTTAATTCTAAATAACCTAATAGTGTTTATAGGGACGTTTAGCCTATACCATTTCACCATTTCATCCGCCGTTTTTCGACTTTTCAGGCTTTGGCCTCAAACAACAGATAGGCCATGCAGACTACTACCCTAATCTAGGTCACGACCAGCCAGGCTGTCAGAAGGACCCGATTTCTCAAATTGCAGACAACGGGGTGGTGCAAGGTGAGACTTTGTTGATGTCTCTTTCGTCATAGTGGTCAGTATCAAAATTAGTCTTGGGTACGAATCAAAAGCTAACAATTTGACTTAGACATCAATATTTTCAAATCCTCGCTCCTAGCTTTTCCCTCGGAGTTATAATATCAATGCATTTTTTTCCACAAGTTTTCTCAAAGTCAATGATTGTCTGACACGAAATAAGACCATAAACATGGCCATGTGACCCCCCC
>NW_004797507.1:738012-739379 GCF_000002075.1 Aplysia californica
GGGAGATAGAGAGAGAGAGAGTGTGTGTTTGTGTGTTTGTGTGTGTTTGTGTGTGTGTGTGTGTGTGTGTGTGCGAGTGCATGCATGTGAGTGTACCTGTGAGTGTGTCCTTTTCAGTCGAAGGAAGAGTAAAAATGCGACCTTTGACACTTTGAACTAATGACAGTTCTTACGAAAAAGCTTGAGAATAACGTAAGAGCCCCATACACGCTCAAATTTGTTCGTCAAACATTTTTGATCGTTTTTCTTTACAGTTTGACGTTTGCCTTACTCGTTCAATTTTTTTTGGGTCAAACATTAGTTTGTGCCAAGAGTTTGTAATGGACGGACCAATAACATTGCCTCTTGCTTTAGAAAAAAAGTGGGCCATAAACTGGTTTTTGCTCTATGACCGTGCCGCTGTTTCTTGACTACGCAGGAATAAATGAGCACAACAAAAAAACCACAATGAAGGCTCGTAGATTCCATCTGCACCGATCCTAGACTTTGGAGAATCATCCAATTTCTTCAACTCCCATCGAAAACTCGTCTGCAGTGAGTTGATTTTCTTTTTCACTTCTTCTTTTGTGGCATCTGCATACAACTCCCTGTATTTCAGCAGCAGAGAGTCTTAATCACCTACTTTAAAAAAAATCTTAGTCGCTATATTCTTTACTTTTTAACTTTCCATAGTTCAGGCAAACTCTGGTTGACTTCAATCAGCTCCAGAATATTTTATTTCATCCTTTAAGGGCGCAATGGTGATGTAAAAAGCAGATCTTTTCTATCCAGCAGAAACTGAAAAAATAATGTTTGCACAAATACATTTTATATTGGGCACACACGATCATTAGTTTGACGGTTTGCCAAAAATATCAACTGAAAACTGCTCCGTCAAATTATATTTGACATCTATAAATTATTTTGACCGTCAAACTCACCCATACTTCATCAAAAACATATTTAAAATTTTTTTTTCAAAGATATAATTTGATCAAACCACCAAACAAATTTGAGCGTGTATGGGGCACTTTACAGTTACAGCCTGTTTGGACGAAAACCTAGAAGGACTGCCAGCTGCCGGTACCGTCTTTGTTATTGTCTTCTTCTATTATTTAATGAAGGTGTTTTTACGCCCCAATCGACAGAATTTCGGCAATTTTGAAGACCGCTTAGGACCCAGCTTGCCAGGGTCAAACTCGGGCTGAGAGGGATACGACGTCCCAGCTGAAAGACCGAGACACTCGACAAAAATTCTCCCTACTCGAGAACCGAACTCGGGTCTTCTGCGTGCGATGACGAAGAGCCTAACTTATATCTCAGACACTGGTTTCTTGGGTTTTAAAAGATTGTCTTTGTTTTAGTTTTGGTGCGAGTCATTTGTGCGT
>NW_004797507.1:754617-757679 GCF_000002075.1 Aplysia californica
TAATTATACTATAATGATTATTATTACTATTTCTATTGTTATTACTATAGTTATTACTATTATTATTATTATTATCATTATTATTATTAATATTATTATTATTATTATTATTATCAATATATTATTATTATTATTGTTTTTATTATTATTATTATTATTTTTATTATCATTATTATTATTATTATTATTATTATTATTATTATTATTATTATTATTGTTATATTGCTTTTTATTATTATTGTAATATTATTATTATTATTATTATTATTATTATTATTATTATTGTTATTATTATTATTATTATTATTATTATTATTATTATTATTATTATTATTATTATTATAGAACGTCAACAGTCGTTATTGGAAGCCCCCCACTGTTAGCTTTTTGCGGAATCTTCATTGATTCTCGGATTGCTTGGTACTGATCTTCAGTATACTGGATAATTTTTTCTCGAGTATCTCGATCTTTCTGCTGGGACGTTGTTTCCTGTCCATCTCCCGTTGGCGAAGCCCGCCTCCAGAATGATCTAAAATCCAGTTGATGGAAGTGTAAGTATGTTAACGCTACAAAAATAAAAGGTTTTTTAAAAAAATGAAGTGAATTTCAATATCGACTGGAAGATCAAATCCAAAATCACTGACAACCAAATGGACTTCCTGTTTATTAGACGTAAGGAACAAAAACAAACAAAAAACAAACAAAAATAAACAACCCAAACACAAATCAAATATTATTATTATTTTAAAATTTTTGTTTTTACTATTATCATTATTATTATTATTATTATTATTATTATTATTATTATTATTATTATTATTATTATTATTATTATTATTATAGATCGCCAACGGTCGTTATTGAAAGACCCCCACTGTTAGCTTTCTGCGGATTCTTCACTTATACTCGAATTTAGGCCTACGAAGTATTTCGAGGTGTTGATCTTCAGTATACTGGCAAGAGCATTGGAGCCCAGCACTCCCCACAAGCCTAGAGCACGTGCACTGATAGTACTTGGACCCGCTCAGGGTCAATTTAGACCAGGCACGAGGAGCCTCGTGCGGGACCACATTTTTTTCGAACGTGGAGCATCCTGGGGATATATGTTTGTATAATAATGTGTGTGTACAAAAACGTGAGTGTGTGTGTGTGTATGTGTGTGTTTGTGTGTGTGTGTGTGTGTGTGTGTGAGTGTGTGTGTGTGTTTGTGTGTGTGTGAGTGAGTGTGTGTGTGTGTGTGTGTGTGTGTGTGTAAACATACACTAGATATCTATACCACTAGGCTACCGACGTCAAATAAAATCGACACACACACATACATTTTTTAATTAAGTCTACACACAACACACATATTCATTGTTTACGAAATGCTGTTTTTTAAATTTACACACATGAACGTTGTTTACTCCACACATGAACGAGGTTTATAAAATCTACACACATAAATATTTTTTGTAAAACCTATCTCTCAGCCCACTTCCTCCCACCCCATCCCATCCCATCATTATCGTAAGCCAATGGTGAATGAACTCACTCCATCCCATCCCACCCCCCCCCCCATTCCATCCCATCCCATCTTTATCGTAAGTCCGTGGTGAACGAACTCACCTCACCCTACCCCACTCCACTCCACCCCACCCCATCCTGTCCCATCCCATCTCTATTGTAAGTCCGTCCCATCTATATTATTGTAAGTCCGTGGTGAATGAACCCACTCCACCCCACCCCGTCCCATCTCACCCCATCCCATCCTATCTCTGGCGTAAGCCCGTGGTGTATGAACTCACCCCATCCCATCCTATCGTTATCATAAGTCTGTGGTGACTGAACTCACCCCATCCCGTCCCATATCCCATCCCATCTCTATCGTAAGCCCATGGGGCACGAACTCACCAGTTTCAAAGATGACTTTTCTGGGCAAGTTGACGGCCTCCTTTGTGCAAGAAAGAGCAGTTTCCCTCGGGGTGGCGCAGTTCACATCTGCTATGTGCTTACAAACTAGCTTCATCGCCGACCCTGATGGGAAGACATACCAAAACAATTTTTAAAATAAAAAATAAATGAATAAAAATGTAGGTGTTATTTTTTTTACGCTCCCCCTAGACACAAATTAGATCAGGTTTTGGTAAGAGTCTAACGACGCCAGCAGCTGGATAAGATCAGGTTCGATTTTTTTTTAAATTACGACGTTCACAATGCATACGGTCAGACTTGGTAGCAATTTTACGACGTTAGCAACTGGATAAGATCTTAGTAGTAGGCTAATATGAGCTCCCACATTCTAGATCAGTCAAGAGGCGGGGTTCCGATCCTGCCTGTCACTGCCAACCAAACTCGGCCTGAAAAGGATATAATTATCTCAGCAAAAAGACCAAGATTCTCCTATAAAACATGTTCTCCTTACCCAGGAATCAAACTCGGGTCTCCTACATGTCGCTACCCCAGAATTACAAAATATTATGTGCCCAGTACCTAGTTTTGAGAAATGTGACTTCAAATTATTTTTATAAGTTTCACAACATGTCAAGCTTTTCGAATGCAAGTCTTTGAACATTTTGATGACGACTCCAAATAATCTTACGATTTCGATAGAGCAGATAGAGCATTTGTTTCTTGACATCGTGGCCTTAATAACTAGGGGAAAAAAAAAAAACGTCCAAAAATGTCAGATAGAACTTTGTATTTTTCTGAGGTAGCGCCATACCGCTGCACCATCACACACCAAGACGCGCACAGTAATAAATAATCTCTACTTTAGAGTTACAAAGTTCTGTCTAACTATTTTGGTCGTTTGGAGTCACTAAGACCATGAGGTCAGAAAGCAAATTAATAATGCATGTTCTATCTTCTCTATCAAAATCGAAAGATTATTCGGAGTTGCTATGGAGATATTCAAAGGATTGCATTTGGAAAAGCTTGACATTTTGTGAAACTCGAAAAAATTTTCGTCAAATTTGTCAATATTAGGTAGATCTACTGAGCAGATAGGACTTTGTAATTCTAGAGTAGCGAGATATCATAATTTCTGAAAATTGGGGAAATGTAGAATTTCACAGATGTTA
>NW_004797507.1:757779-760199 GCF_000002075.1 Aplysia californica
CTCCCACATTCTAGATCAGTCAAGAGGCGGGGTTCCGATCCTGCCTGTCACTGCCAACCAAACTCGGCCTGAAAAGGATATAATTATCTCAGCAAAAAGACCAAGATTCTCCTATAAAACATGTTCTCCTTACCCAGGAATCAAACTCGGGTCTCCTACATGTCGCTACCCCAGAATTACAAAATATTATGTGCCCAGTACCTAGTTTTGAGAAATGTGACTTCAAATTATTTTTTAAAGTTTCACAACATGTCAAACTTTTCGAATGCAAGTCTTTGAACATTTTGATGACGACTTCAAATAATCTTACGATTTCGATAGAGCAGATAGAGCATTTGTTTCTTGACATCGTGGCCTTAATAACTAGGGGAAAAAAAAAAAACGTCCAAAAATGTCAGATAGAACTTTGTATTTTTCTGAGGTAGCGCCATACCGCTGCACCATCACACACCAAGACGCGCACAGTAATAAATAATCTCTACTTTAGAGTTACAAAGTTCTGTCTAACTATTTTGGTCGTTTGGAGTCACTAAGACCATGAGGTCAGAAAGCAAATTAATAATGTATGTTCTATCTTCTCTATCAAAATCGAAAGATTATTCGGAGTTGCTATGGAGATATTCAAAGGATTGCATTTGGAAAAGCTTGACATTTTGTGAAACTCGAAAAAATTTTCGTCAAATTTGTCAATATTAGGCAGATCTACTGAGCAGATAGGACTTTGTAATTCTAGAGTAGCGAGATATCATAATTTCTGAAAATTGGGGAAATGTAGAATTTCACAGATGTTACGCTCCTTGCAACACTGGGAGGTTGTACAAGAGGCGGGACCTTCGACTTAAACGTCCATTTCCGAAAAGACCGATAATTTGTGTTAAAGAAAAGGGGCGTACTTATACATCTGCTATTAAATTTTTCAAAACTTGAATTGATGGGATGCGTATAATAAATCTTCTAAATTACAGTTTCTGAAAACTAGACTTGAGGAGTAGTGTAAAATATAAAGATTTACAATGAAAAAGAAACAACAACAACAACAAAAACAACAACAACAAAAACCCCAAACAAACAAATCTACAAACGAACAAAGACAACACCACCACCACTAAGAAACAAACAAACAAATAACAACAAACAAACACCAACAAAACAAACAAACAAATAAACAGACAAAACTAAACAACAACAAATAAACAAACAACCACCACCACCACCACCAACAACAACAACAACAACAACAACAAATCCCTCTATATATTTACCACCAAGCGCTCGTTTCACAACCCCTCCAGTAGTCAGGGCGATCATACACAGGAACACGGCGGCCCGGAGAGATGATGACGTCATGGTTGAGGGATTTCACTCACACTCACACAGACGTTGGCAACACTGACTGGGACCTGTGGGGAGAAAAGTTGTGTTTCTAGAGTCTGACATGAAAAGAAGTCGTGTTTCTAGAGTCTGGCAGGAAAAGTCGTGTTTCTAGAGTCTAGCAGGATGGGGTGAAAAAAGCCGGGTTTTTTTAGAGTCTGGCAGGAAAAGTCGTGTTCCTATGGTCTGACAGGAAAAGCCATTTTTGTAAAGTCTGACAAGACGGGCCGAGAAACGTCGTTTTTGTTGAGTCTGACAAGATGGGGAGAGAAAGGTCGTGTTTCTAGAATCGGACAGTATTGGGTGAGAAAAGTCGTATTTCTATAATCTGACAGGAGGTTGTTAAAAAAGTCGTGTTTCTAGAGTCTGAAAGGATGGGGGGAGAAAAGTCGTTTTTGTAGAGTCTCACAGGAAAAGTCATGTTTCTCGAGTCCCACAGGATGGGGTGAAAAATCGTGTTTCTAGAGTCTAGCAGTATGTGGTAAGAAAAATCGTTTAACTAGAGTCTGACAGGATACCGTTAAAAAAGCGTTTCTAGAGTCTGATGGGATGGGTTGAGAAAAGTCGTTTTTCGGGAGTCTGACAGGATGAGGTGAGAAAAGTCGTGTTTTTAGAGTCTGACAGGATGTGGTGGAAAAGTCGTTTTGTAGAGCCTGATATGATGCGGAGAGAAAAGTCGTATTTGCAGAGTCTGACAGGAAAAGTCGTGTTTGTAGAGTTTGACAGGGTTTGCTGAAATAAGTTGTGTTTTTAGAGTCTGGCAGGATGTAGTGGAAAAGTCATTTTTGAAGAGCCTGACAGGATGCGGTGGGAAAAGTCGTAAGTCGTGTTTCTAGAGTCTGACATGAAAAGTCGTGTTTGTAGAGTCTGACGTGATGTGGTAAATAAGAAAAGTCGTGTTTCTAGAGTCTGACAGGCTTGTACAGTTTTGTGCACAAAAAAGGCGGGGGCGGGCACAATGACATCAGCGTCACCTAATGGGGAATAGAAACATTGATCAAGTATGAATGTACACACAAACTACAATATATAAGCATACACACACACAC